>NC_134483.1:236684970-236822470 GCF_040206685.1 Ascaphus truei
GGGGAGACCAGAGAGAGGGGAGACGGGGGGAGACCAGAGAGAGGGTGGCAGGGGTGACTGACTGACCGGGGCAGGGGTGACTGACTGACCGTGGCAGGGGTGACTGACTGACCGGGGCAGGTGACTGATTGGGGGGGTGGACATCTGGTGTCACACACATACTCCCATACACACATACACATTCTCCCATATATACACACACACACTCCCATATATACACACACTCCCAAATATATACACACACTCCCACATATATACACACACTCCCACATATATACACACACTCCCACATATATACACACACTCCCACATATATACACACACTCCCACATCTATACACACACTCCCACATATATACACACCCTTCCACATATATACACACACTCCCACATATATACACACACTCCCACATATATACACACACTCCCACATATATACACACACTCCCACATATATACACACACACTCCCACATATATACACACACACTCCCACATATATACACACACACTCCCACATATATATACACACACACTCCCACATATATACACACGCATTCCCACATATATACACACGCACTCCCACATATATACACACACACTCCCACATATATACACACACACTCCCACATATATACACACACACTCCCACATATATATACACACACATATATATATACACACACCCATATATACACACACACACACACACACACACACACACACACACACACACACACACACACACACACACACACACACACACACACACACACACACACACACACACACACACCCATGCATACACACACACACACACACACACACACACAAATGAATACACACACACACACACACGCATACACACACACACAAATATACACACCCATACACACACACACACACACACACACACACACGCACGCACACACACACACACACACACACACACACACACACACACACACGCATGCATACACACACACATACACCCATGCATACACACACACACACACACACACACACACACACACACACACACACACACACACACACACACACACACACACACACACACACACACACACACACACACACACACACACACACACACACACACACACCCATGCATACACACACACACCCATGCATACACACACTCACACACACACACCTGAGTGTGAGTGGTGCTTTAAATATTGGTGGGCTGATGACATCACTCACCCCGTATCTCCAGAGCAGATCTCTTCAGCTGATGCCTCTCCTCGGGGTTCCCCTGAGCCGATGTCAGCTCCGGAGGAACACAGGCTCCTCACCCTCCCTCACGGAGCAATGTCGGACATCTTGCTCCCGACTCTTCCTGCGGCTGTTGGTCGCGTTCGTGGGAGGGACGGAGGGGGGACGGGGAGGGAGGGGTAAGCCCCCTCCACACACAGTGGAGTAGGGGGAACTGCCAAGACTCGGCTCTCCAGCCTCCCCACCCCGTGCAGGCATGGGAGCGGCAACATGGGAGCGGGGCAAGCACGGGAGCGGGCACGGGGCAGCACACGGGAGCTCGCACGGGAGCGGGGCAAGCATGGGAGTGGGCATGGGGCAGCACACGGGAGATCGCACGGGAGCGGGGCAGCACATGGGAGCAGGCACGGGGCAGCAGACGGAAGCGGGCACGGGAGCGGGCATGGGGCAGCTCACGGAAGTGGGCACGGGGCAGCACACGGGAGTGGGCATGAGGCAGCACACGGGAGCGGGCACGGGGCAGCACACGGGAGTAGGCAAGCACTGGAGCGGAGCAGCACATGGGAGCAGGAACCACCCCCACCCCATCCACGTGCACAGCCGCGCAACACAAACCCCCCCCCCCCCGCATCCCAGGTGGCGGACAACCCAGATCAGGAGGGGGAGGAGATCAGGGGCAGGAGAGGGAGGAGATCAGGGGCAGGAGGGGGAGGAGATCAGGGGCAGGAGGGGGCGGAGATCCGGGGAAGGGGCTAACTCAGTGCTGCCTGCCGGCCTTCTTCCCCGCGTTAACCCAATCAGGGAGGGGGATTATTTATTTATTTAAAAAAAAAAAATTGGCACGAGCAGTGGAATTCATAGAGCCGCAGCAACGGCTCGCCAGCGTTCTAAATCCACCCGCCACGGGCGAGTAGTTATAATGAATTGTCGAACACTGTATATATATATATATATATATATATATATGAAAAAAGGAAAAAGAAAGAAACAGGCGCACACCTAGTGCATTACCACAATAAAAATGTATTGAATGAACATAAAATCTAACAAATGGCCACTCACAAAGATACAGCAAATATAAGCGTGTATGAGATAGGCTCTCATGTGCCATGCAGCTCATTCACCAGCGTCCGTCCGCAATCAATGGCGTCGTCACGTGGATCAGCTCCGTGAACCGGAACCGGAAGAGGGGTCTTTCACCTTCAGTGCTCCACCATATAGGTCCCTCCGGGAAACAGACACCTCCGATGTACAAATGCATAAGGTTGCAAGCCGGGAGAGCAGCACACGGGAGCCAAGAGTTCTCAGTCAACCTGCATCAGTGTTTGTGGACAAATGGCGGCCGGACTCTAGCCACGCCCTATGCGTTTCGTCATCAAATGACGACTTCTTCAGGGGAAACCCTTCAAGCATATGTCCTTAGTATTTATAGGGAGGTAACCAGCAAGTAGCCAATAAAGAATTATTGAATTAAAGCAATCAATTAAATCAATTACACATGTATATATGTACAATTAGAACAAGTATATACAAATTCTAAATATTATGAGGACCCCATCGATGTCCAAGGAGTGATATACAAACTATAAACTATAAATTGAAACAACATTACTGATGTTATAAATGTGCTTAATATTACTGATGTTATAAATGTAATTAGTGAGTGGATGATGACAGGCTTAATCAATAGACAAACAGCACTAGAAAGTGCATAATAATTGATTTATAGGAATTATTTCCATTTGGACAATCTAGAGAGTATATTAGAAATTGACTATTTAAATCATAATGTGTAGATCAAATGACATGTTTAATAAGGTCAGATCTATATCACTTGGTTGTTAGTGACATCTCAAACAAGGAGATCACGAATTAAATGACACATAGTATGTGGAAAGCTATATGAATTAGCAGTAACCAACTTGATTTAAACCAATGACACCCAATAAAATGATCAATAATTACCTGATTTGTTACCAGGATATTTACCCATTGTTAAAATGTCAGTAAGGAGTCAGAGGAGGTAAAAAAGATGGATCCAAAGCAACGACAGAGAAAAGGAAGCGATGGTGACTTGAACTATTATGGAAGTATTGTGCAAATTAAATATAGGTGCTGTGATCTAATGAATATATAAATTGTGTGTTGTATGCATAATTATGAAAAATAGTGTATGATGCATAATGAAGTGTATGTGAGTATATGTAAAATAATAAAAATATATATAAATATTAAAATATAATAAATAATAAAAATAATATATAGAAACAAAAACAGAATTGAATATTGACCATTTGTGGAGATGAATCGTAACAAGCACGAAAGCTGACCGAATCCTTACATAAATGGATAGGACCACAATGACCAGACAGAAGACCATAGCCCAGAGGGAATGCTGAGCATTCAAACCAGACCTCTGGAGAACACCCATTAGAGGTGTTCAAACTATGGTACTAATGTCAATATGGTCATTGTGTCCCTTGGGATGAGTTGTATCCAAAATGTACATCCAATAAGTTTCTCGGGTACATAGCTTTTGAAAGCGATCACCTCCCATATAGGAGGGGGGGATAAACTCAATACCCATGACAGAAAGGGATTTGGGATCTTTGTTGTGACTAGTACAAAAGTGACGGGAGAGGCTGTGTGTTTGACACCCATTAATAATATTCCGCTGGTGCTCTAAGAACCGTGTACTAAGAGCTCTAGATGTACGGCCTATATATTGTGTACCACATTCACATGAAATAAGGTACACAACGTATTCTGTTAAACAATTTATATGGTCTTTTATTTCATATGATGTACCATTTGAGTGTGATGTAAACTTGTTAGATTTTGTCAAATGTTTACAGGTTAAACACCGGCCTCTTCCACAGCTATCATTTCCCTCCCTTAGAGCCATATTCTGATTGGTAATCTTCTTGGTTTTGAGTTTACTTGGTGCCAGCATTGTTTTGATGCTCCTCGCTTTTCCGAACACAGTTGGAGCATATTCGGGTACTAGGTGACCAATAACAGGAGCGTTGCGTATAATTTTCCAATGACAATTTAAGATATTTCTAATTTGGTGAGCAGACTGATTAAATTGTGTAATAAATTTTGGTGCATTATTTGATTTGTATTCCTTTTTTCTGCTTGTACACAATGATTCAGATTTATTTTTATTTATTTATTTATTTATTTTTTGACTTTTCCAAAAGTATATCTCTTTTAATGAGACCTGCATCCTGAAAAGCTTTATTGACAACAGAGGCATCATAACCCTTTTCCAAAAACTTCTTTGATAGATCTTTCCCCTGTGATGCAAAGTCAGAGTCCTCTGAGCAGTTGCGCCTAATTCTGTAGAACTGGCTTTTAGGCATGTTATTTAGCCACTTTTTGTAGTGGTTACTACCATAATGTAAATAGCTATTGGCTGACACTGATTTAAAGTGTGTTCTTGTTTGAATCTGATTTTCTGTGCCAATAAATAGTTCCAAATCCAGAAAGACAATGGTGCTAGGGTGTACAGTATGTGTAAATTTAAGGCCCATCTCATTAGTGTTAAAGGATGACAGAATCTCCTCCAGGATTATCACCATCCCAAATGAAAATAATATCATCTATGAAACGGCCATAGTATACCAGACCACCCCTCAGACTAGCATTCTCCCACACATGGGTTCTCTCCCACAGACCCATGTAGAGATTAGCATAGCTGGGGGCAAATCTGGTACCCATAGCCGTTCCACAGATTTGTAAATAATATGTGTCTTCAAATAAAAAATAGTTGTGACTTAGAATAAATTGAATGCATGCTAAAAGAAAAGTTTTTTGTGAAGGGTGATGGTCGGTGTCTAATTCAAAAAAGTGATTAATAGCCTGGATACCTTTAGTGTGATCAATACAAGTGTATAGTGAGGATACATCACATGTAATCCAGTGAAAGGTATCCTTCCAAGTAATATCAGAGGTGGAATCGATGACATGCAACGTGTCCCTAATGTATGATTTTAGATTTGTGACATACGGTTGTAAATAATAGTCAATGTATTGGGACAAGTTGGACGTCATCGATCCCACCCCCGATATTATAGGCCTCCCTGGTGGATTAACTTTATCTTTGTGCAATTTTGGCAGGTGATAAAATATAGGTGTCCTAGGGTGTTTGGTGAATAATTTTTTTTTTTCTAAGTTCGTGATAATCCCTTTACTGAGTGCTTCCTGGAGGAGATTCTGAAATTCTACCTGGTAGCCCATAACTGGGTCCTCATCTAGTGTGGTATAAGATACAGAATCATGTAAAAGGCGATGGGCTTCGCATATATAGTCAACGCGATCCTGTAAAACAATAGCACCACCCTTGTCTGCCTGGCAGACTATAAGATAACGTGCCTAAAAGCCAGTTCTACAGAATTAGGCGCAACTGCTCAGAGGACTCTGACTTTGCATCACAGGGGAAAGATCTATCAAAGAAGTTTTTGGAAAAGGGTTATGATGCCTCTGTTGTCAATAAAGCTTTTCAGGATGCAGGTCTCATTAAAAGAGATATACTTTTGGAAAAGTCAAAAAATAAATAAATAAAAATAAATCTGAATCATTGTGTACAAGCAGAAAAAAGGAATACAAATCAAATAATGCACCAAAATTTATTACACAATTTAATCAGTCTGCTCACCAAATTAGAAATATCTTAAATTGTCATTGGAAAATTATACGCAACGATCCTGTTATTGGTCACCTAGTACCCGAATATGCTCCAACTGTGTTCAGAAAAGCGAGGAGCATCAAAACAATGCTGGCACCAAGTAAACTCAAAACCAAGAAGATTACCAATCAGAATATGGCTCTAAGGGAGGGAAATGTTAGCTGTGGAAGAGGCCGGTGTTTAACCTGTAAACATTTGACAAAATCTAACAAGTTTACATCACATTCAAATGGTACATCATATGAAATAAAAGACCATATAAATTGTTTAACAGAATACGTTGTGTACCTTATTTCATGTGAATGTGGTACACAATATATAGGCCGTACATCTAGAGCTCTTAGTACACGGTTCTTAGAGCACCGGCGGAATATTATTAATGGGTGTCAAACACACAGCCTCTCCCGTCACTTTTGTACTAGTCACAACAAAGATCCCAAATCCCTTTCTGTCATGGGTATTGAGTTTATCCCCCCCTCCTATATGGGAGGTGATCGCTTTCAAAAGCTATGTACCCGAGAAACTTATTGGATGTACATTTTGGATACAACTCATCCCAAGGGACACAATGACCATATTGACATTAGTACCATAGTTTGAACACCTCTAATGGGTGTTCTCCAGAGGTCTGGTTTGAATGCTCAGCATTCCCTCTGGGCTATGGTCTTCTGTCTGGTCATTGTGGTCCTATCCATTTATTTAAGGATTCGGTCAGCTTTTGTGCTTGTTACGATTCATCTCCACAAATGGTCAATATTCAATTCTGTTTTTGTTTCTATATATTATTTTTATTATTTATTATATTTTAATATTTACTGCACCGACACACTTTATTCGAGCAAATACCCGGTATGTACCTGGCAGATACCTGGAATGCGCCACTCCTAACCTCTGACAAGCCCCGTTGCATTTGCCTTCCCAGCCTGGGTTCATGCCTGGCTGATGGGCGGCTGATCTGTTAAATGATAATGATTAGGATTTAATAGGCTGCAATGCTTCGTGTGTCTACCAGATGGCATAAATTCATGAATTGTAATGCAGTTTATATATATATATTGTGCAGTATTGCAGCCAGCGGGAATAAAATGCTTCAATCCCTGCTTGGAAAATAACTCAATGTACTCGGGCAGAAAACAGTCACAAACCTCAATACACCCGGGTATACCCGAATTCGTGGGACTAGCCAAGCTCGAATAAAGTGTGTCGCCAGTGTATATATATTTTTATTATTTTACATATACTCACATACACTTCATTATGCATCATACACCATTTTTCACAATTATGCATACAACACACAATTTATATATTCATTAGATCACAGCACCTATATTTAATTTGCACAATACTTCCATAATAGTTCAAGTCACCATCGCTTCCTTTTCTCTGTCGTTGCTTTGGATCCATCTTTTTTACCTCCTCTGACTCCTTACTGACATTCTAACAATGGGTAAATATCCTGGTAACAAATCAGGTAATTATTGATCATTTTATTGGGTGTCATTGGTTTAAATCAAGTTGGTTACTGCTAATTCATATAGCTTTCCACATACTATGTGTCATTTAATTTGTGATCTCCTTGTTTGAGATGTCACTAACAACCAAGTGATATAGATCTGACCTTATTAAACATGTCATTTGATCTACACATTATGATTTAAATAGTCAATTTCTAATATACTCTCTAGATTGTCCAAATGGAAATAATTCCTATAAATCAATTATTATGCACTTTCTAGTGCTGTTTGTCTATTGATTAAGCATGTCATCATCCACTCACTAATTACATTTATAACATCAGTAATATTAAGCACATTTATAACATCAGTAATGTTGTTTCAATTTATAGTTTATAGTTTGTATATCACTCCTTGGACATCGATGGGGTCCTCATAATATTTAGAATTTGTATATACTTGTTCTAATTGTACATATATACATGTGTAATTGATTTAATTGATTGCTTTAATTCAATAATTCTTTATTGGCTACTTGCTGGTTACCTCCCTATAAATACTAAGGACATATGCTTGAAGGGTTTCCCCTGAAGAAGTCGTCATTTGATGACGAAACGCGTAGGGCGTGGCTAGAGTCCGGCCGCCATTTGTCCACAAACACTGATGCAGGTTGACTGAGAACTCTTGGCTCCCGTGTGCTGCTCTCCCGGCTTGCAACCTTATGCATTTGTACATCGGAGGTGTGTGTTTCCCGGAGGGACCTATATGGTGGAGCACTGAAGGTGAAAGACCCCTCTTCCGGTTCCGGTTCACGGAGCTGATCCACGTGACGACGCCATTGATTGCGGACGGACGCTGGTGATTGAGCTGCATGGCACATGAGAGCCTATCTCATACACGCTTATATTTGCTGTATCTTTGTGAGTGGCCATTTGTTAGATTTTATGTTCATTCAATACATTTTTATTGTGGTAATGCACTAGGTGTGCACCTGTTTCTTTCTTTTTCCTTTTTTCAGATATCACTAGGGTCTGGTGATCCCTTTGAAACGGGCTGCAAGAAACCAAGGACATTGCCACTGGAACAGGACTTTATGTATTGAAGGTTTTTTATTACAGTATATTTTAATTTTTTGACAATTTTTTCTACTTTTTATTAAATAATACATTTTTTAGATTTTTATTTTTTCCTTTAGGGATATTGTCAGGAGATTGCATTGCTATTTGTATTTTTAAAGTTCTATCATAGTGTATTAGCCCATTCTAGCTGCCCCTTCAAGCCTATCCAATTAGCTACTGTCTCTTCTAATATTATCTATAATTAACTGGTTATCTAGCGGCGCTACTTCATATTGTTTTTTTTGTTTTATATATATATATATATATATACGCCACACAGAGCCTGTCTGATGGTCATAGACCGCGAGTACAACCTTTCCAATATCAAGATATCTATCTATCTATCTATCTATCTATCTATCTATCTATCTATCTATCTATCTATGTATATATATATATATAGATATATATATATATATATATATATCTATATATAAATATATATATATAGATATATATATATAGATATATCTTGATATTGGAAAGGTTGTACTCACGGTCTATGTGGCGTGCATTTCCTGTAGAGGTAAATGTAGATATTTAATATTTATTTATTTGAAAGTAGATAAGGAGTTTCTTGTTGATCCACATGGATGCAGGGAACCAGAAAAGCACAGCAGCAAAAAGTGGGGACCAAACTATAATATGACGTTAAAACAAGGTTTAATCCATCAACAGGACACACATCTGCAAACAGGTGAGGGCAAAGTGTTCCTCTAACGCGTTTCACGCTCTTGCAGCTCTTTGTCAAAGAGAGCACCACCTGTAACTCAAGATAAATGAACTATTGAGAAATTCCTTTTTTGTTGATATTGATATATTTTCAGCTTCTAAGGTTGCTTCTGGTTCTATTTCACAGTATAATTTCCTTCATTTAGCTTATGTGTTAATAATGTTTACATTTTCATATTTTTTATGTCATGCTCTTTTCTCAATAGTTCATGTATCTTGAACTGCTCTCTTATTTTTTTTATTTTTGGACCTGTATTTATATGTTTTTTTCATTTACATTTTCATTACTTAATTTGTGTGTACAGTATGTTATGTTTATAATAGACAAAAGAAAAACAACTCAGCTAGCAGCACTCTATGGGGGCTATGCACTAAGCAGTGATAAGTCATTTAAGAGCGCAAAGTGCTCTAAGAACGTGAAGTTCCGCCGAGCGCTATTCACTAAGCCGCGCAAACAGGCACTTTGCGCTCTAAAACTGAATTTTTCCTTGAAATTTTTCAAAGTCCAAATTTGTTTCTACGATGAGCTGTTTGCACTGAATCCTGCCCTTCTGCGGGATTCACTGAGCAACGCAAACTTATCGTACGTGAAAGTTGCGCTGAATAAAGCTTACCAGCTAAAGGCAGATGATAAAAAAAGCAGGACTTAGAAACAATTCTTTGTTTACCTTTTTGCAGGCACAGGCCGGGGACAGACCGGCGGATGACCTCGGCTGACCCCGCGGGGGTCCCCAAGGGAGGCCGGGTGTCGCGTGGGTGTCCCCAGCTGACCCCGCGGCCGTCCCGGTATCCCCGCTGGAGTCCCGGGGTACCCGCAGGCCTACGGTACCAATGTTGTGCCTACAAAAATACTAAACATTATTTCTAACAAAATACACCCCCCTAACACACACAGTACAATATTGTGCAAAATAACAATAATCCAGATATGGATAATAGATTATTTGCCCATTATTAACACTGCATTAGCATACCTAAATAAAGTAAATAAAAACAGTAGCCAGCTAATCCAATGAATACAAGCAGTAACAACATCAACAATGAATGAATTAAACCATTAACCAATGAAACCAATTAAATCTTAAACCAACTGAAAATGAATAGTAACACTAACCAATCAAACCAATGAATTACTACAACATTAATTAATGTAAACATTAAAAGACAATGAAATACATTCAAACAATATCTGAAATAACCATAAAATGCATTAGCTAACATAATACAACATTAACTACAAGCGAACACCAATCGCAAACATTTTATTACCATTAAGCAGGAAAAAAACAAACAATCACATCCACATAAGAAATTGAAATTTAAAAAACCAACAGCAATACCAAGCCACAAATCCCCCCAAATATTGTCATAATAATGTATTAATCTGTACCCTACAGTGATACAGATTACTATATTATCAGTCAATGTGCCTCCCCCAAAAAATCAAAAAGCACATCCAATGAAGAAACAGGTCAAATGAGACATTTACAAACATTCAATATATTATTTACCATTAGAAGTGGTGGCCCTCCGACTCCCGGGGTAACAGGAAGCTCACATACCTTGAAGGCCTCCAACAGCATCCGATGCCATCCGCCATGAAGGTACGGATCAAGTACCCAAATCTTCTTTTTTCTTTCTTTAATCACCTTCTTCTATCTTCATCTGTCACCATTTCTTGATCTTCTTTATCTTCTATCTTCATCTGTCAATCCAAAAAACCCCATGGTAAATCCCAACCGATGTTGTCTCGTCGTCTTCTTGGGCTCAAATGAGGCGTCACGGCCTTAAATAGGGCTTGTGACGTCACATTTAGCCTCAAAATGGTTAACAGCCACCTGATTGGCTGTTCAAACCATGTTCCGACATTAATTTTTTTTTTACATGGCGTTACTTAAAGGGAATGATGCCAGCCAATCAGAATGGCTGTGCTTCATTTGCCTTTAAGATGACGTGACGAAGCCGGCGTCACATGGTATTTCAGCCAATCAGAATGTGGGAACCAATTCCACACTCTGATTGGCTGAAATACCATGTGACGCCGGCCATCTTGGATTTAGTGAAGTCATCTTAAAGGCAAATGAAGCACAGCCTTTCTGATTGGCTGGCATCATTCCCTTTAAGTGAGTCATGTCAAAAAAGTCCCCCCGTTATGGGGTGCCGGTATCCCCTCCAGAATTTCAATGTCCCTGTCATGTGACACGGACGCTTTAAAGTGCAGGGGATACCGGCACCCATAAAGTGTCATAACACCATACATACATAAGTGACTACCTTAGCATAATAAACTATATTAACCTATAAACAACTAATCTAAAAAACTAAATATACTCATATCACCTATTGTGCATCATACGGGTCTCTCTTTTTTTGGCATTATTATGTGTAAAATTGCGATTCATTTAATCATTGCCTCTAAGAAGGCTTATACATTATAAGTATATTATAATTACATAATGTAATGCCTTAAGTATATGTGGTCAGCATCATCTTTATATAACATACAGTATAATAATATCAGTACTTTAGAATTGTAGTACCTATACTGTATCTGCTGCCAGAATCACGTTACATGATTTTGTTTCATTGTCCCTACACAAGCTTTCCTGTTTTAATAGACATTTGATCTGTAACATATTTATACATATGTTTTTTAATTTTTAATTATATGCACAATAGGTGATATGAGTATATTTCGTTTTTTAGATTAGTTGTTTATAGGTTAATATAGTTTATTATGTTAAGGTAGTCACTTATGTATGTATGGTGTTATGACACTATGTATCACTTACTTAATTAATGTATGTATATCTTTTGTAAAGTTATGAGTTCTGTTTTGTTCTGTTGTGTATTGTTCTCCATATATCAGTTTGCTTTGACAGCCAGAAGATGGTCCCTATTTTATATCACCCATCTCCTGATATATATTTGGATATCGTTCCCTTCATTGCATTCAGTAATAGAAGGGTTAAACCCCTCTGCATCAGGCTTTGTGAGCCGTTCCCTTTAAATTTGCATAATCACTAAGTGGTATAGATTCCATTACAGTGGGGCGGGGATTTCAAAATCCTCGCGCGGGAATACATGGGTATTTAAGGCCCATCTCTGGCTGTAGTATAGCACTCTTTGATAAAGTCGCTTAGACGAAACGCGTCAGAGAATTGTTCTGTCTTTTTAACCAGGGCTTATATTCCGCATTAAAGTTTTTCTGTTGCACGCTGCCGCCAGCCTGATACTTTGTATTGCAGTGCTCCAAAGCCCCCACCCTTTTTTCACTTACCTTGCCTTCCATTGCCGGGACGGATGCACGCCTCAAGGAGAGCAGCGGTGAAGTTCTTTCTCCCCCGAACTGACAGCTCAACCGGCACGATTGAGACAGCTCTGTGAGTCTCTGCACTCCCTGCTCAAGGACCCGCTGGGAACACGTGACCCGCCAGAGAAGGAACCGCCGGATGGGACAAGCACTCCGGTCAGGTTAGAGGTCTCCCTTTCCCCAAACAGCGGCTAATCCTAAATGTGCCTGAGTATATATTATATCATACATTTGTCTTTATGAACTGGTTTATCTGAATGGGGGAACCTATCACACTGCTCATGAAGCAAAATCAACCACGGATTCACCGAAGACTGTTATAATGGTCTTCAACCGACACCGGTTTGTAGCACCTTATTAGGGTTTACTCCCTTACCAACCTATGTTATAGGCATTGTGGTGGCTCATTGTTCTGTTCGGTATGGATGAATGTTTATGGATTCCAGTGGCTTATCATATATATTTTTTCTAAAGGTATTGCAGGCTGGCTTGTGGCTTTTTGTGCACATTAATCAATTTATTTTGTTTTTTCATGTATTGAAACTATTTTCACAATTACTGAGTATTTAGAGTTCTTTTTAATCAGGACTGTTACATAGGGACTTCTTTTCATCATTAAACATTTTTTAATGGATGACACATTTGAAGATTGTGTCCAGGAGGATGGCGCAGATACGTTTGTTTCTAGATGCAGCGATCATACTAAAAGAAGTATTAAAGCTGAACATGTTTTCGATGAAACTGGTAAAGTGTTCTGTGAGGAATCATCTGACCTGGTTACTTATTTTCAGAGGCTAGAACAACTACTATCACTTAATATCCGATTATGGTGGGACATAACCTCCTTGGATAACTATGTGAGAGTTAATAGAATTCCAAGGGGGCTACGTATCAAAAAATCTCCCACCTTTGGATTTGTCAATAAAGATTTTGAAACTAAGTGGAGGACGGCTCTGGATGAGTGTTCCTTCAAGCTCATGGGATTAATTATAACTCATAAAAAGGAGGAGAGATCTGCCTTTAAAAAAGAAATTAATGATTTGAAAACCAAACTTAAATCATTTAATAAAATGGAACATTTTTCTAACAATGACCTTATCCTGTCCCAGAATATAGACGAGGTGGAGAACACGATCCTGGAAAAGAAACAGTCAAAGTTTGAGAGATAAGCAAGATTATCTTAGACATCAAGTGTATTATTGGGAAAGACCCCCAAATCCCAATACAAACAGATTTAGAGGTAGGTCAAAATCACCCCAGAATAGATCTAATGATAAAAGTAATCAGAGCAAGGGTGTAAACCATCCAACCCCTAAGAAATCAATTCTTAAAAATAAATATGCTGAAGTCTCAAGTGCGGACTCAGATCTTTCAGAAGGGGAAAACAGATTTACCTCAATCACGTTTGAAAAAGAGAAACAGGATGATCTTTGGAGGAAGAAAAACCCAGGTGGGGTATATCGTGATTCCTCCACCTCAGATCGATTGAGCCATACCACGTTTACCAGTGAGGATGATGCAAGTCCATCCACCTCTTCCTCCGTACCCGCTTTTTTAGGACGCGGAGGTCCAAAAGGAAGAGGGGAATTCCAAAGAGGGGCCACGAAGAGGAAAAAGTACAATTGGTGGAGGACAATGTTATAAATATCTCTAACATCACATTGACTTTAGACCAACGTAAACTCCTGAATAAAGGGCTTAATTTTGCTCCGCAAAGTAACTTTAACCTCTTCAATACCATCATAGACTTGTAGTGTTTCACTCGTAAGCTGGCCCTAACAAAATTCTTTTCAGCAAACAAAGTTTTAGCTAACGAATCAGGAGAGGCTCCTGACACTATTGCGGATGTTGATTTAAATGTATGTGATATTAACAGGGAAACTCTTTCTTATAGGGAGCACTGTGCAGTGGCGGATTTGGAGGGTCTCCTTGTTGACCAAGTTGGTAATTTATCCCCATATGATCTTTCTATGGATTTTTTCCAACACGAACATACGGGCTTTAAAAGAAAATCAATTTTCTGTGCCAATAACTCTAAGGGTCTCTTTATCTCTACTTTTGAGAAACTAGTTGAGAGGGACCTTAGGGTGTTGGCGGAGGGGATTATGATTGGCCACCCAAAAGGGGATAATCTTTCGAGGGCTGAGCGACAAGAACTTGCTAATTTACAACAAGACAAATCCCTTGTCATTAAAAAAGCAGACAAGGGAGGAGCTATTGTTGTTCAGTCCTCGGAAGATTATAATAAAGAAGCACTTAGGCAGTTAGGAGATGTTGCCTCATACAAAAACCTTAACACCGATCCCACCAGAAAATACCTTGACCAACTTAAATCACATTTGGAATTGGGTGAAGTCCTTTATATCCTGGACCCAAAAGAGTTGGGCTTTCTGTACACACCAGATCCAATTATACCTATTTTTTATCATCTCCCAAAGATCCATAAAACCCTGACGCAACCTCCAGGTAGGCCTATTGTGTCAGGAATTGGATCTTTGGGAGATGCTTTATCACGTTATGTCGATTTCTTTTTGCAGCCTCTAGTGCTCAGTCTGCCCTATTACATAAAATACTCCAGACATTTAATTGAAGATTTAAAAACAACAAAATGGAATACCAACTGTATCTGGGTCACAATGGATGTGCAATCATTGTACTCCATTATAGACCATAGACAGGGCATAGAGGCTGCACAACACTTTTTGAATAGATCTGATCTCTCCCCTGCACTGAGTGTATTTTTGATTGAATCTATCACTTTTTTGCTCACGCACAACTATTTTAGTTACGACTCACAATTTTATTTGCAACTCACTGGCACTGCAATGGGTACGTCTTTTGCACCATCTTATGCAAATCTTTTCATGGGGTTTTGGGAATCACTTTTTATTTATAGTGATTTGAACTTGTTTAGGCAGCACATTCTTTTTTATCGTCGGTATATTGATGATCTGTTTTTCATTTGGGAGGGTGATACACACACTCTGGATTTGTTTATCCAGTCATTAAATTCTAATAATTATAACCTACACTTCACGTATGAGCACAGTAGTAATCACATACACTTTTTGGATATTCTTATTTATATTGACATCAGGGGAGAGATTCAGACTGATGTGTACAGAAAGCCCAACTCAAGAAACACCTATCTTATGGCGAATAGTAAGCATTCTTTTCCCCTCAAAAAAGGTATACCTAAGGGGCAATTTATGCGCCTTAGAAGACTGTGTTCAACTGAGGATAATTTTGTCAAGCAGGCAAAATTGTTGATTACAAGATTCAAAAACAGGGGATACTTAGAAAAGGATCTAGTTGAAACTTATACCCAGGTCAGGGCTATGTCAAGGGAAGAGCTTCTTTCAACAAGTATTAAGGAGAAAAGGGGTAACCGTACCCAAACCGTGCCTCTGTTTATTACAAGACAGAGCAGTCAATCAAATGATATTCGTTCCATTATAGTTAAGCACTGGAACACACTTAAATTGGACGGGGATTTACATAATATCACAAGTGAAAAGCCCAAATTTGTCTTCCGCAGAGCCAAACCCCTATCATCATACCTGTCACCTAGCCTTTTCACAATGCAAAGTGCAGATAAAATCAGAAATATCCCTAAAGGCTTCTTTCAATGTGGACGGTGTAATATGTGCCAATATGCCAGACCAACAAAGGCAATTGATTGCCTCAAACCGAAGGTTCGGAGAACAATACAATCTTTTATTAACTGCAATAGCAGTCATATTGTTTACATGTACAACAAGAGGTATTGCCGCTCTCCACCAGTAGTGTGTAGTATGAAAAATAGGGTGCATACAGGATAAGTGAATACATATAAAGGAGGGGGGGAGGGTACATAGAGGGTAGCCGAAAAAGAACCTATTTGCACTCGCTATTTCAGATAAATGGTTAGGAACAATTGAATCCTTGGGAGAAGCCCATACACCATTTAAAAATACATATTAAAACATTTTATTAAACACTTATGCAAAGACATATACCAATTAATGGGTTCAAAATTAATCAGGGGTTATGTGGGGACGGAGGGTGATGCACTAGGTGCCTCCTGTGTGTGTATTATTATTGTACTGGTATCACATACTGTAGGTAGTCCTAAGGCACCAGTGGTAAAATCAGATACGAGAAATACTATAACAACTCCCTCACTGGGATGTGAAAGCTTCCCCTTTGCTCACATGAAGCAGGGGAACAGACCTGTAGTATTTTGCTCCCGCTCATAAACACACTGCACAGCAACATTCATAGCCTGTTTTGGGGTATCAAATTTCTGCACACCAATTGTGTAATAACTACTATCATATGGTGTTGCAGTCTGACTCGTGGACATGTGTCCTATCAAGGCGTGTGTTTTGTGTCCGTTGTGGAGCCGAGGGATACAGGCTCATGCAGCTGTTTAGCCGCTTGCTCCGTCAAACAGTGCTTGCTGTGGGTAACCCGGTCTTAATGTAAGCTTTGAGATGGTATCAAATGCAGGCTTGCGGTCCTGCTGGGAGGATTGTATACAACCTGATCTCTCCGTCGTCTATCGGTCACCCCTCCGACACCGCGCCACCTGATGACGTCATGATGGAGACATCATAAAAGCAACCCGACGTACGTTTCGCGCCCCCTGGCGCTTTCCCAAGGTAATGCAGGGGGCGCGAAACGTACGTCGGGTTGCTTTTATGATGTCTCCATCATGACGTCATCAGGTGGCGCGGTGTCGGAGGGGTGACCGATAGACGACGGAGAGATCAGGTTGTATACAATCCTCCAAGCAGGACCACAAGCCTGCATTTGATACCATCTCAAAGCTTACATTAAGACCGGGTTACCCACAGCAAGCGCTGTTTGACGGAGCAAGCGGCTATACAGCTGCGTGAGCCTGTATCCCTCGGCTCCACAACGGACACAAAACACACGCCTTGATAGGACACATGTTCACGAGTCAGACTGCAACAGCACATGATAGTAGTTATTACACAATTGGTGTGCAGAAATTTGATACCCCAAAACAGGCTATGAATGTTGCTGTGCAGTGTGTTTATGAGCGGGAGCAAAATACTACAGGTATGTTCCCCTGCTTCATGTGAGCAATAGGGAAGCTTTCACATCCCAGTGAGGGAGTTGTTATAGTATTTCTCGTATCTGATTTTACCACTGGTGCCTTAGGACTACCTATGTGATACCAGTACAATAATAATACACACACAGGAGGCACCTAGTGTATCACCCTCCGTCCCCACCTAACCCCTGATTAATTTTTAACCCATTAATTGGTATATGTCTTTGCATAAGTGTTTAATAAAATGTTTTAATATGTATTTTTAAATGGTGTATGGGCTTCTCCCAAGGATTCAATTGCTCCTAACCATTTATCTGAAATAGCGAGTGCAAATAGGTTCTTTTTCGGCTACCCTCTATGTACCCTCCCCCCCTCCTTTATATTGTTTACATGATCAGATGCGGGTGCAACAAGACATATATTGGCCGTACAGTTAGAACTTTAAAAATCAGAATACAGGAACATGTGCGACTAATAAAGAAAAAGGACTTGTTGCATCCGGTTCCTCGACATTTCTCCTCTTGTCAGTATGGGGGCTTAAAAGGCTTTTCCTTTTTGGGACTGGAACATGTTCCTAACCTGACAAGAGGTGGCAATAGACTTAAAATATTGAATCAAAAAGAAATGTCTTGGATTTTTTGCATGGACAGCCTCCATCCACAAGGTCTCAAAGTGGATTGGGAGCTGTCCCATTTTCTGTAAAGTGTAAATTTTGTACATAGTTGTTAACGGTTTGCTGAATAGATGACTGTATTGCCCTTGTTATGTTTATTTTATTTATTATTATTATTATTTTTATCACTCAAGGGCTGCAATCATACGGGTCTCTCTTTTTTTGGCATTATTATGTGTAAAATTGTGATTCATTTAATCATTGCCTCTAAGAAGGCTTATACATTATAAGTATATTATAATTACATACACTGGCGACACACTTTATCCGAGCTCGGCTAGTCCCGTGAATTCGGGTATACTCGGGTGTATTCAGGTTTCTGATCGTTTTCTGCCAGAGTGCATTGCGTTATTTTCCGGCAGTAATTTAAGCTTTTTATTCCGGCTTGC
Source organism: Ascaphus truei (assembly GCF_040206685.1). NCBI lineage: Eukaryota > Metazoa > Chordata > Amphibia > Anura > Ascaphidae > Ascaphus > Ascaphus truei. Next base: position 236,703,639 of record NC_134483.1, read on the forward strand.
TGAAATACTGCAATGCCGTGAAAATACACATGGTGGCGCTTGTGAGCTGTTCTCTGTGAAGCCGTCCCCTATAATGAATTGTAATGCAGTATATATACTGTATACAGTATATATATATACTGTATAACAACAACCCCTATAAGCCCTAACATACAGTATTGTACACATACTGTACAGTACTGTATACAGTATGCATATACATAAATGATACTACTGTATGAGCGGCGGGGGCGTGATGTGTTTGCAGCAGAGAGAGATCCGCTGCTCTCTCTCTGCGCAAACATCGGCACAATAAAAATTATTTGAAATACATTTTTATTGATAGTGTAGATGTGCAGGGGGTCTCCAGAGCTGAAGCGCACAGGTTTTAGGTCTGGGGACCCCCTGCCCCCCGAGATACAGGCCCCTTTAGGGGGTGCCGGTATCCCTCTGCGTTTAAAGGCCCCGATCACGTGACCGCAGCCTGTTAAACCAAGCAGAGGGATACCGGCACCCCCTAAAGGGGCCTGTATCTCGGGGGGCAGGGGGTCCCCAGACCTGAAACCTGTGCGCTTCTGCTCTGAAGACCCTCTGCACATGTACAGTATCAATAAAACACATACAATGTACAGTATAAATAAACACTCGTTCTTTACATTAGCGGCTATGCGCTATGGTAAAGAAGCATCATTTCTGTATTTTAATAATATTGTACAGTGAGCAGGGGGTTCCCTGAGCCAGAAATTAATGCTCAGGAACCCCCCCTGCTCCTGCTCAATATTATTAAAAATACAGAAATGCTGCGTCATTACCATAGCGGATAGCCGCTAAGGCAATGAAGGGGTTAACCCACCGTGCCCGCTTTATTGTGTGCAGTGGGGATGGGTGAGGGGGGTATTTGGCCCTTGGTGTGAGTTTAGGACTTGCGGGTGCACTTAACCCCTTCACGACCGTAGCAGATAATACCGCTACGGTCATGAAGGGGTTAAGCCCTCCCGCTACCCCCCCCCCCCCGCAAGCCCTAAACAACCATCGTTGGGGCTAAAACCCCATTCACCCACCCTCCCGCTACCCACAATAAAAAAATACACACACACAGCAGCCGCCAAAAAATAAATAAATAAATCTAAATAAATAAATAAATAAATGACAATAAATACATTTGAAATACATTTTTATTGATAGTGTAGATGTGCAGGGGGTCTCCGGAGCTGAAGTGCACAGGTTTTAGGTCTGGGGACCCCCAGCCCCCCGAGATACAGGCCCCTTTAGGGGGTGCCGGTATCCCTCTGCGTTTAAAGGCCCCGAACATGGGACCGCAGCCTGTTAAACCAAGCAGAGGGATACCGGCACCCCCTAAAGGGGCCTGTATCTCGAGGGGCAGGGGGTCCCCAGACCTGAAACCTGTGCGCTTCTGCTCCGGAGACCCTCTGCACATGTACAGTATCAATAAAAATGTATTTTAAATGTATTTATTTATATTCATTTATTTATTTATTTATTTAGATTTATTTATTAATTGTGCTGCTGCTGCAAGTCCTAAACTCACACCAAGGGCCAAACACCCCCCTCACCCCCAATAAAAAAAAATTCACGCACAGCAGCCCCACAATTAATAAATAAATCTAAATAAATAAATAAATACATGAAGAGAAATAAATATATACTGTACAGTATATACAGTATATATATAATAACAATCCCTATACATATACAGTATATACTGTGTATATATATACTGTATACATATATATACACACACATATATATATATATATATATATATATATATATTATACAGTATATACACACAGATGATGAACCAATATACAAATACATGTACTGTAGAATGGTTATCAAAATCATACTGTCCTACAAATAACGCTTCTCTATACAGTACAGACAATAATAATAATAATCCATTTAATAATCCTAACTGATTTTCTCTGCAAATGAATGTTAACAATATATGTAATTGCAAGCTACTCTACCAGTAAATAGAAACACTTCCAAACAAACACTTTAACCAATCAAGTAAACAAAAATCAATATATACTGTAAGTACCAACCAGAAAACACAATTTAAAACCAAAGCTAACCCTTACAATACCAAGGATTACATCTATCTAATTGTAAAAAACCTTATAATTTATACACAGCATTGTTTAAAGCCCCCTCCCCCCTAATGTTTCTGTTAAACAGATTACACTGAAGGGAGAGAGATATAAAGGCCTAAAGCCCCTTCCCCCCTAATGTTTCTGTTAAACAGATTACACTGAAGGGAGAGAGATATAAAGGCCTAAAGCCTTACCAGTAAATCTCCCTCCCTGCATTGATGTCGTGCAGTGTATGTAAATGTGGGGAGGGGGGGGGGGACCCAATGTGCATACTGTGAGGTCTAAACACCCTCACCCCCTACCCACATACTGTACTGTTACCCCCCCCCCCATCCTGGCCATGGCCCCTCCGCTTCTGCAAAACAGACACAATACTTTGTATGTTTTAATTTATGTCCCCTAACCCCTTAATCACCATAGCGGTTATTAACCGCTACAGTCATGAAGGGGTTAACCCACCCTCACCCACCACTCGGGATGCCTACATACCCTCCCACACTAACCCCCCCCCCGTGAGGACTAACCACTCAGTCAGTACCCACAAGGGAGGCCTACCCACATACCGTTGGGGAAACACCCCACCCCCAGTCCCCACAATAAAAACAGTACAATGACACACAATAAACAGCATTATATTTATTAAATACATTACCCACCCCCTGTGCCCCCCCATAAATACAAGATTTATTCTTTTACATACAGGGTTCATAACGCAGTCCCACGCTAGTCCCCGGTGGGCTGGCAGGGCACCTGGACAGACCTACAGTTTACCAGCAGCCCTTTTTACACAGGTTCTGGAGGCCTGCTGGTGGATCCTGCCAGCACCATGGCGCCCAGGTGGTCTCCTTGGGTCACCGTGAGCCACAATTGGGTCCCCACGGTAGGCCCAAGGATGTCTGGGAGCCCCGGGTCAAACCCACAGGTGTCTGCGGGGCCTCGGGTGGTTCCCATGGGGGTCTGGGGAACTCACGGGTGCTCACTACGGGTCCGCGGTGCCCCCACAGAAGTGGGACCACACATCATCATCCCCCCACCTACGGGTCGGCGGTGCCCCCACAGAAGTGGGACCACACATCGTCATCCCCGCAGACTACGGGTCCGCGGTGCCCCCACAGAAGTGGGACCACACATCATCATCCCCGCATGTGTCACCCGTGGAACCACCAGCCTGGTACCCTTGGGATACCCGAGAATACCCGAGGTGGTCTCCAGAGGTCCCACGCAAAACCACGGAAGTAACCCTGAATGTAAAAAAAATAAACCTGGCCTATACATTCAATACATACACCCTCCCCCCCAACACCTACAGTACAATAATGTGCAAAATAACTATTATCCAGATATGGATAATAGATTAATTGCCCATTATTAAAAACATTATCTAGCATATACAAATAAATAAAGTACTACTGACCTCATCAATACGAAGTGTCCGTCACCAGCGCCTTCCTTCCATCTCTTGCCCACACAAGACATAGCCAATACCAAGCCAATACATTGCAAGTACATTCAGATATCAATTAACCCCTTAAACACCTTATCGGATAATAACCGCAAAGGTAATTAAGGGGTTAAGCCACACATGCACGATACCCACCCTTCACCCATGAATTTGTACTGTGGCTTCATCATGCAACTATATATATATACTGTATATATATACATACAGAGAGACAGAGAGAAAGAGAGAGAGAGAGATATATATACAGTATATATATATATATATATATATATATATATATATATTTATATATATATATATATATATATATATATATATATATATATATATACACACGTTATATACCTGTACACACCCATGATAAACCAATATACAGTACAAATAAATGTAGAAGGGTTATCAAAAGCATACTGCCCTACAACCAAACACTTCTCCATACAGACACTACATTAAAATCAATTTCCTTTAAAAATCCTAACTGATCTCACAATCTACTGTATATGATCACAAACCAATGAAAAAACTCACATTCCAATATATATGATGCATGCATAAAATCTATGCACCATATACATTCTGCAAATTAATCAAACATGTAAACAAAAATCAATTAGCAATCATTATTTACATCCCTAAACAATTCACACTAGATCCTGAACAATAAAACCATTAACAAATTCACGCCTAGAGCAGAATAATTAAGCCTTTGAAAAAATATAAGTATCGTCAAAAATACAACCTTTACAAACCAAGCCTATCCCTGACCTCCCTCAAACACACAATACAATACCAAGGAATACATCTATCTAATTTGAAAATACTTTAAACTCACAATAAAGCATACAGTAGCAGCATACACAAAATAATTTAAAACACATCTAATCCAGCTTTTAAAACAACATCATTTCTTACCCTGTACTGTACTGTATGTATATATCTCTCTAGACATACTGTATATACATACAGTACATACATACCGTGGCAAGAAATGATATACTGTACCACAAAAAAAAAAAAATACACATGTTAAAAAACCTTTTGAAAAAATTAACAAGTTAAATAAAATACATTTCTTTACTGTACTGTAGTTCACTTACCATTACTTGTCCCCACCGACTCCAGTTGCGCAGCTTACTCACGAACCAATCCACGATCAGGAACCCATAAAATAATAAACCATTCAAAATAATAAACATTAATCTAAAAATCCAAACCAATCCACGGGTCTTCTACTTGTAATCCATCTTCATCTGTGTTCTTCTTTCTTCTATCTCCTTCCAGCGGGGCGGGGTCTTCTCCCCATCTGCGGCCACGCCCTGGTCTTCTTTCTTTCCCGGAGGTCCTTCCTCCGCGGCGTCTGGCTTCAAAATGAGACGACATAGGCTTTTAAAGGCCTATGACGTCACATTTTTTGTCATGGTTCCCACGGTCCTGATTGGGCCGTGAAAACCATGTGTTTTGGCCGATAAAAAAAAAAATGATGACGTCACTTAAAGGGAATGAAAGCACAGCCAATCAGAATGGCTTTGCTTCAATTGCCTTTAAGATGACGTCATGAAAAGGCACATGGCCGCCCTCACATGGTATAGTAGCCAATCAGAGCGTGGGAACTTTATCCCTACTCTGATTGGCTCTGGTATACCATGTGTCAGGGGCTTGGGGGAGAAAGGATGTGACGTCAATGAAAACCTGTCACGTGGTACGGTAGCCAATCAGAGTAGGGATGGAGTTCCCATGCTCTGATTGGCTCTAGTACCATGTGACAAGCTTTCAATGACGTCACATCCTTTTCCCCCCCAAGCCTCTGTCACATGGTATACTAGAGCCAATCAGAGTAGGGATGGAGTTCCCACGCTCTGATTGGCTACCATACCATGTGAGGGCGGCCATGTGCCTTTTCATGACGTCATCTTAAAGGCAATTGAAGCAAAGCCATTCTGATTGGCTGTGCTTTCATTCCCTTTAAGTGACATCATCATTTTTTTTTTGTCGGCCAAAACACATGGTTTTCACGGTCCAATCAGGACCGTGGGAACCATGACGCAAAATGTGACGTCATAGGCCTTTAAAAGCCTATGTCGTCTCATTTTGCAGCCAGACGCCGCGGAGGAAGGACCTCCGGAGAAGAAAAAAGACAAGGGCGTGGCGGATGATGGAAAGAAGACCACGCCCTGCCCCGCCCGGAAGGAGATAGAAGAAAGAAGAATACAGATGAAGATGGATTACAAGTAGAAGACCCGTGGATTGGTTTGGATTTTTAGATTAATGTTTATTATTTTGAATGGTTTATTATTTTATGGGTTCCTGATCGTGGATTGGTTCGTGAGTAAGCTGCGCAAAGGGAATCGGTGGGGGCAAGTAATGGTAAGTGAACTACAGTAAAGAAATGTATTTTATTTAACTTGTTAATTTTTTCAAAAGGTTTTTTAACATGTGTATTTTTTTTTTTGTGGTATATCATTTCTTGCCACTGTATGTATGTATGTACAGTATACTGTATATGTCTAGAGAGTTATACTGTACAGTATACATTCAGGGTAAGAAATGATGATGTTTTAAAAGCTGGATTAGATGTGTTTTTAATTATTTTGTGAGTTTAAAATATTTTAAAATTAGATACAGTAGATGTACTGTATTCCTTGGTATTGTATTGTGTATTTGAGGAAGGTCAGGGATAGGCTTGGTTTGTAAAGGTTGTATTTTTGTCGGTACTTATATTTTTTCAAAGGCTTAATTGTTCTGCTCTAGGCGTGAATTTGTTAATGGTTTTATTGTTCAGGATCTAGTGTGAATTGTTTAGGGATGTAAATAATGATTGCTAATTGATTTTTGTTTACATGTTTGATTAATTTACAGAATGTATATGGTGCATAGATTTTATGCATGCATCATATATATTGGAATGTGAGTTTTTTCATTGGTTTGTGATCATATACAGTAGATTGTGAGATCAGTTAGGATTTTTAAAGGAAATTGATTTTAATGTAGTGTCTGTATGGAGAAGTGTTTGGTTGTAGGGCAGTATGCTTTTGATAACCCTTCTACATTTATTTGTACTGTATATTGGTTTATCATGGGTGTGTACAGGTATATAACGTGTGTGTATGTATATATATATATATATATATATATATATATATATATATATATATATATATATATATATATATATATACTGTATATCTCTCTCTCTCTCTCTCTTTCTCTCTGTCTCTCTGTATGTATATATATACAGTATATATATATAGTTGCATGATGAAGCCACAGTACAAATTCATGGGTGAAGGGTGGGTATCGTGCCTGTGTGGCTTAACCCCTTAATTACCTTTGCGGTTATTATCCGATAAGGTGTTTAAGGGGTTAATTGATATCTGAATGTACTTGCAATGTATTGCCTTGGTTTTGGCTATGTATTGTGTGGGCAAGAGAAGGAAGGCGCTGACGTCGGACACTTCGTATTGATGAGGTCAGTAGTACTTTATTTATTTGAATATGCTAGTTAATGTTTTTAATAATGGGCAATTAATCTATTATCCATATCTGGATAATAGTTATTTTGCACATTATTGTACTGTAGGTTTTGGGGGGGAGGGTGTATGTACAGTATTGAATGTATAGGCCAGGTTTATTTTTTTTACATTCAGGGTTACTTCCGTGGTTTTGCGTGGGACCTCTGGAGACCACCCGCGGGGAATCCTCGGGTATCCTAAAGGGTAGCAGGCTGGTGGTTCCACGGGTGACACATGCGGGCATGACGATGTGTGGTCCCACTTCTGTGGGGGCACCTCCGACCCATAGTCTGCAGGCATGACGATGTGTGGTCCCACTTCTGTGGGGGCACCGCCGACCCGTAGGTGCGGGGATGATGATGTGTGGTCCCACTTCTGTGGGGGCACCGCAGACCCGTAGTGAGCACCCGTGAGTTCCCCAGACCCCCATGGGAACCACACGAGGCCCCGCAGACACCTGTGGGTTTGACCCGGGGCTCCCAGACATCCTTGGGCCTACCGTGGGGACCCAATTGTGTTCCACAGTGACCCAAGGAGACCACCTGAGGGCTATGGTGGTGGCAGGATCCACCAGCAGGCCTCCAGAACCTGTGGAATGCTGCTGGTAAACTGTAGGTCTGTCCAGGTGCCCTGCCAGCCCACCGGGGACTAGCGTGGGGCTGCGTTATGGACCCTGAATGTAAAAGAATAAATCTTGTATTTATGGGGGGGCACAGGGGGTGGGTAATGTATTTAATAAATAGAATGCTGTTTATTGTGGGGCTGTGCATTGTTTTGATTGCAGGGACTGGGGGTGGGGGGTGGGGGGTGGGGGGTTGGGGGGGGGTTCCCCAATGGTATGTGGGTAGGCCTCCCTTGTGGGTAGTTAGTGGGTGAGGGTTGAGGGTGGTTAGGCCTCACGGGGTGGGGGGTTAGAGTGGGAGGGTATGTACAGTAGGCGTCCCGAGTGGTGGGTGAGGGTGGGTTAACCCCTTCATGACTGTAGCGGTTAATAACCGCTATGGTGATTAAGGGGTTAGGGGACATTACTTTGAAAGTGTTAATTTTTTTCTCTGTTTTACTGTACAGCAGCGGAGGTTGCCATGGGTAGTGGGTAGTGTATTGAATGTATTTATTGGTTATTATGCCTTAACCCCTTCATTACCTTAGCGGCTATACGCTATGGTAATGAAGCATCATTTCTGAACTTTTAATAATATTGTGCAGGAGCAGGGGGTCCCCTGAGATTAGATTTCTGTCTCAGTGAACCCCCTGCTCACTGTACAATATTATTAAAAATACAGAAATGCTGCTTCTTTACCATAGCGCATAGCCGCTAAGGTAAAGAATGATTCTTTAATGATGTGTGTGTTTTATTCACAGTGTAGATGTGCAGGGGGTCTCCGGAGCAGAAGCGCACAGGTTTCAGGTCTGGGGACCCCCTGCTCCCCGAGATAAAGGCCTCTTTAGGGGGTGCCGGTATCCCTCTGCTCTGCTTGGTTTAACAGGCCGCGGTCACGTGATCGGGGCCCTTAACGCAGAGGGATACCGGCACCCCCTAAAGGGGCCTGTATCTCGGGGGGCAGGAGGTCCCCCGACCTGAAACCAGTGCGGTTCAGCTCCCGAGACCCACTGCACATCTACACTATAAATAAAAATGTATTTCAAATGTATTTATTTGTATTTATTTATTTATTTATTGCGGGGATGCTGTGTGTGATTATTTTTTATTGTGTGTAGCGGGGGTGGGTGACGGGGTTTATAAATGTGAGTTTATAAATAAAATAAAGAATATTATTTCTAGGGGCCTTAGAACAGAAGTTCCCACGCCAATTGCGCGCTCATTGCTCTTTTGTTTCAATGTTGCTGGTCTTGCGGCTTTGCAGTCTGGCAGCAAAAAGCAGTTTGTAGTACTGAGTGTGAGATAAATTAACCAGTTCTTTTATTGCTGAAGTCGCCACCAAAAACTTTTATTTACAAATACAGTACAAAAACCGTGCAACACACAACAACATACAGTATCCTTTGTTTAAGTACAGCAGGTACTATAGGGTAAAACATGTACTGTACAGTACAGCACAATATTACAGTATGGTCTCACTGAAAGTCCTCCCCATTTTCCATCCATGGCCGATGCCTTGCATGGCGCAAAACGCCATTAATGCAGTCTCTAACGCCTCTCATTACAGGATCTGTAACAGGGTAATAGCGCTGCATTTCTTCCACAATCTTTTTCCTTAAATTAGCAGGAAGGGCCTTTTTATGGCGATTCCCATCGTAATTTACTTTGAACACCCACTCGCAGTACAATGTGTAGGGAACATGGTGTTTAAATATGATCAAGGCATACTTGTGTGGTATACCAGCACTCCTCACCCTATACTTCTCCCTCAGCGCCGGTGGCAGATCGCACAGGGAGATGTCGGGCACTGTTTCTATGCGAGCGGGTGTAGGAGGTCTTTTGGGAGCGGGTGTACTTGAGGCGACAGGCAATGGTAGGGTGTCTGGGAGGAAGCTTTCCTCCGGTAGTGGTCGCCGGGTTGTCTCCTGGCGTGGTCTTGACGGGGTTGTCATGTCCTCCTCAATAGCATAGTACACTGCATCTTCTGGTGGAGGGGGTGTGCTTGGTGATGGAAGGGGGTCGAAGGTACCATGCATCACATCCATGTCACCCCCCTGCTCCAGCGTCGGGGAAACAGGGGCATTAACACCGAGCAAATAATGTATGCCCTCTATGTCAGCCTCTATCTTGTCCATCCGTTGATCCATCCGTTGCTCCATATGTAGCATCTGTTGATCCATCCATTGCTCCATTTGTAGCATCCGTTGCTCCATATGTAGCACCGACTCCAGAAGCAGATATAGCTTTGCCAGCACAATAGAATTCCCGGGGAGATCCACTGTTAGCCCATTCAGGATCCGGTCTAACGAGCTGCTTGTGCATGGCATCTGAAGATCTGGGGAGATGGCTGCAACGGAGGATGAGATGGGAGTTCCCTGGAGAGAAGCGGCATCGATGGAGAGTGGAGGAGGTGACCTGGGGATGCCCGGTACAGGAGAAGCTGCAGCGTCGTCGAAGAGGGATGGAGAAGGTGACCGCTGGATTTCCGGGAGAGAAGCAGAGTCGTCCAAGAGCAAAGGAGACAGTGACCCGTGGATTTCAGAGGCAGCAGCATCTTCAGATGGAACCGGAGAAGATGGGGGTGGAGAAGCCGGGCTGAAGATTTCCGGGACAGCTACAGCAGAGTCGTCGAAGCTTATGGGAGCAAGTGGTCTGCGGATTCGGTGAGTTGGCTGCCATTCGTCTTGCATACCGAGCACAGTACCGTATTTCTTCTTCACATAATAAGGCTGACGTGTTTTAAAAGCCTTAGCCTTTGGGGTCAGCAGAAGGTTTTCTTTGTTGGCCTTAGCCTGTCGCTTTGCCTTTGGCTTGGAAACGGTAACTGCCTTTCTCTTTTTCAGTGTGGCAGGCACAGCAGAGGTGAGATGGTTCTTTCGTCCATAGAACCGGGGCTGCTCCATGTAAGCGGGAGGCACAATGCAGTATCTGGACAATGGCTCAGATAAAGATCAGCAAGTGGTGGGCTATGCAACGTGTACAACCTTTTATGCATGGCGGCCAGGTACAGGTGTTGAAAGTGGGTGGTCTGTAATGTGAGTCATTAACATATAAATACACCATCCATTTTGTGGATTCACTGCACATTGAATACACATCGACTAAACATCGAATATACATTCTTGTGTTTGTATTTCTTTCTACTCGCAGCAATGCCTGTTAAGAAGATTTCAAAGCATCTCAGCATGAGAATGAAGGAGATGTACACGAGCGGAAAACGAATTGCAGATATCCAGCACTGGTTAACTGCTTCTGGCCTCGTTGTGCCATCAAGCACCGTGTGCTATCATGCACAAGGAAAAAACAGAGACCGCAAAAAGGCACCAAAGGTAACAAATGCGTAAGTATATTTATAAAACTTAACCAAAAAAAATATAGAAAACTGTAGTGTACATCTACAGTATACCGTATTTATATAGTATATTTATATTACTGTACAACAGTATATACTGTAGTGTACTGTATGTGTGGTCAATTTATATTTTTTGTGCAGCAGTATACACTTTTGGTATATTGCAATTCATCTTACAACGGAATATACAGTATATGATGTGTATTTATTATGATATAACAACAGTATACCGTATTTATATAGTATATTTATTATATTACAACAGTATATAGTGTATGTGTGGTCAATTTATATTTTTTGTGCAGCAGTATACATTTTTGGTATATTGCAATTCATCTTACAACGGAATATACAGTATATGATGTGTATTTATTATGATATAACAACAGTATATATTATATAGTATATTTATATTACAACAGTACTGTATACTGTATATTTTGTCTATTTATATTTATAGTACAGCAGTATACATTTTTTGTATATTTATATTTACTGTATATTACAACATTACATGTACAGTATACAGTATACATTTTATATTGCTGCATATTAATAACACAATATAATTTCTTTGCATTGTAGGGAGACTACTCTTCTGGTGGACAGAATAAGTGAGGAGAATGATGAGAGGAGTGCATAAAGGGTTAAAAACACTCTGCAGGAAAACCACAATCTGACTGTATTCGAGAGCAGCATAAAGAAGATGAGACGCAGAATTGGATGGAAATATGGACGTGTGAGGTTAGTACTGGACAGTACAGGAGGTACTGTAAAGTAAAAGTGTTGTTTTGCAAACTGTACTGCGCTGTGACGCTAAATTTTTTTATTCATTGTCATTACAGAGCGTACCCCATGATACGGGACGCAAACAAAATCAAAAGAGTGCTACAGGCCCAAGCATGGATCGACAGCAGTGAGACTTTCCAGGATTGCATCTTCACTGATGAGTCTACTGTGTCGCTAGAGAGATTTGCAAGATTTGCGTTCCACAAAAAAGGCCGCATAACTTTGAAGCCGCGGCCAAAACACCCTGTGAAGCTGCATGTGTGGGGTGCCATCTCTAGGCGTGGACCGGGATGCATTGTCATCTTTGAAGGTACAATTTCTCAAATATAATGCCGCCTAATGCACTGTACTTGACTAGTGTTGCCTTACCGTATGCACTGTACTGTACTATTGAGCACTTTTCTTTTCTTGCTATAGGAATCATGAATAAAGATTTCTTCCAAGACAACATTGTGCCCGTGATAGTGCGATACATCACACGAGACTTTCCCAATGGTCATCGCTTTTACCAGGACAATGATCCCAAGCACACCGCGTCGACGGCGCATATCCTTGAGCGCGGCATCAACTGGGTGAAGACGCCAGCGGAGTAAGTGCAGTAGACCGTGTCCCATTTACTGCACCGACACACTTTATTCGAGCAAATAACCGGTATGTACCTGGCAGATACCTGGAATGCGCCGCTCCTCACCTCTGACAAGCCCCGTTGCATTTGCCTTCCCAGCCTGGGTTCATGCCTGGCTGATGGGCGGCTGATCTGTTAAATGATAATGATTAGGATTTAATAGGCTGCAATGCTTCGCGTGTCTACCAGATGGCATAAATTCATGAATTGTAATGCAGTATATATATATATACTGTGCAGTATTGCAGCCAGCGGGAATAAAATGCTTCAATCCCTGCTTGGAAAATAACTCAATGCACTCGGGCAGAAAACAGTCACAAACCTCAATACACCTGGGTATACCCGAATTCGTGGGACTAGCCAAGCTCGAATAAAGTGTGTCGCCAGTGTATGTTCCCCACTGTTTTTACTGTGTACTGTATCTCTTAAACTAATTGTCCTTTCTTTCCAATCACAGATCGCCAGACTTCAATCCGATCGAAATGGTCTGGCATTAGCTGAAGGACCACATCCGTAAAGTGGCGAAACCCTCCAAGAAGGACGAGTTGTATAAAGCCATAATGAGTTTTTGGAACGATGTACTCACCGTGGAACGATGAATAAATATATAGACCATATTGCCACTGTGTTGCCCATTGTCATCGCGCGCAATGGGCAAGCATCAGGAAAGTAGTACAGTGCTGTAGTATTGTACAGTAAGTACAGTATGATACAGGTAAGTATGGCACAGATTTTTTCTTTCCCAATAGTCAGAGTATACAGTAGTTCCAGTATACAGTACAGTAGACTAGTTTGACAGTACTACAGTAACTGCCTACTAACTGCTCCATTTTTTTCTTTCCAGAGAAAGCTGCACCAGCCACCTACTGTACAGTAGTTCTACCATAATACAGTACGCACATACAGTACAGTACAGTAACTGAACAAAGTTTTTGTTTTCTTGTCGTTCCAGGAAAAAGGGTGCCCAAGGTGGAGGGGGGGCATTGTGTGAGTCAAATCTGCTTGTGCAGTCAAATGTACAGTATATAAACAGCAGTAATGATGTACACAAAACCTCTCCTCTCTCAATGAACTACTGTACCGCAGACACAATGAAGATACTGTTACAGTATGAAGGGAAAAAGAACAGGATGGGTTATTTAACATTATACTGTACTGTGCAATATTTACAGTATACTGTATATTTATATATACTGTATTTTTATTCTAAAGGTATTCGAGAATGTACTGTACTGTATGAGGACCTGGTGACTTTCAACCCTCTCAGACCCACAGAACGGATTATTTCACATTACTGTATATTTATCCTGTATATTTTCAGTAATTTAGAAGCAGTGGCTGTTCTGAACAGAACAGTTACTGTAAGCAAACGGATGCACATCAGATTTACATTTCCAATTCGAGAGGGGATTTTTCCAAAGCAGGCAGGCCTCCCTCTAAGGGAGGGGGATGGTGGGATGATACGCTGGCTGGCCTCCTGCTGAATCTTGTTACCGTAGCCAGCCCAGGGCCAGATTAACAAGACAATGGCTTGGATTGGATTAGCCAGACGATTGATGCTTGGCCAGGGAGGGATTAAAAACTCTAAGGGAGGGGGTGGGGTGGCTGAAATACTGTAGCTGGGACTGTACTGTGTCAGTATTTCCAACGGCAGGTCACCCTAATAATTGCATGAATAAACCCCCAAAGACAAGGCCCAAATATAGTACAGTATACTGTATACTGCATATACAGTACAGAGCTGTATACTGTATTATAAATAAATAATCATACAGTACTGTACAGTATGTATTATTGTGTGTTGAGGTTTTGAATTGCTGTTAACTTGAAATGTTTCACCATTGTATTGTACTGTATTTGTAAATAAAAGTTTTTTGTGGCGACTTCAGCAATAAAAGAACTGGTTAATTTATCTCACATAAAGTACGTGAATACGACCGCAATCACCATTGTAAATGGGTGCATAGGATGGAACGACAGGTGCTAAAGGGGTATAAATATGATATTTATCAGTGTTGATCAAAGAGAGTTGATCAGAAGGATTCCCCTTATAAAGTATACAGCACTCTATTGTCATTCATACAGTATAGTAAAGGGTAGACAACAAATGGTCTTGCAGTATATTACTACAAATCTGTCAGGTTGACCAGAATCACTGCGGATATCGGAAAATAATACAATTTTATTAATTCTACGTAGAATTAATAAAATTGTATTATTTTCTGATATCCGCAGTGATTCTGGTCAACCTGACAGATTTGTAGTAATATACTGCAAGACCATTTGTTGTCTACCCTTTACTACAGTATACTGTACTGTATGAATGACAATAGAGTGCTGTATATAAGGGGAATCCTTCTGATCAACTCTCTTTGATCAACACTGATAAATAATTTATCTCACACTCAGTACTACAACTGCTTTTTGCTTGCAGACTGCAAAGCTGCAAGACCAGCAACATTGTAAAAAAAGAGCAATGAGCGCGAAATTGGCGTGGGAACTTCTGTTCTAGGGCCCCTAGAAATAATATTCTTTATTTTATTTATAAACTCACATTTATAAACCCCGTCACCCACCCCCGCTACACACAGTAAAGCGGGCACTTACAGTACAGTATATATTTATTTCTCTTCATGTATTTATTTATTTATTTAGATTTATTTATTAATTGTGGAGCTGCTGTGTGTGAGGGGCCATGGCCAGGATGGGGGGGGGGGTAACGGTACAGTATGTGGGTAGGGGGTGAGGGTGGTTAGACCTCACAGTATGCACATTGGGTGTCCCCCCCCCCCTCCCCACATTTACATACACTGCACGACATCAATGCAGGGAGGGAGATTTACTGGTAAGGCTTTAGGCCTTTATATCTCTCTCCCTTCAGTGTAATCTGTTTAACAGAAACATTAGGGGGGAAGGGGCTTTAGGCCTTTATATCTCTCTCCCTTCAGTGTAATCTGTTTAACAGAAACATTAGGGGGGAGGGGGCTTTAAACAATGCTGTGTATAATGTATAAGGTTTTTTTACAATTAGATAGATGTAATCCTTGGTATTGTAAGGGTTAGCTTTGGTTTTAAATTGTGTTTTCTGGTTGGTACTTACAGTATATATTGATTTTTGTTTACTTGATTGGTTAAAGTGTTTGTTTGGAAGTGTTTGTATTTACTGGTAGAGTAGCTTGCAATTACGTATATTGTTAACATTCATTTGCAGAGAAAATCAGTTAGGATTATTAAATAGATTATTATTATTATTGTCTGTACTGTATAGAGAAGCGTTATTTGTAGGACAGTATGATTTTGACAACCATTCTACAGTACATGTATTTGTATATTGGTTCATCATCTGTGTGCATATACTGTATACTGTATACTATATATATATATATATATATATATATATATATATATATATATATATATATATATATATATATATATATATATATATATATATATATATATATATATATATAATGTGTATATATATGTATACAGTATATATATACACAGTATATACTGTATATGTATAGGGATTGTTATTATATATATACTGTATATATACTGTATCCAGTATATATATATATATATATATATATATATATATATATATATATATATATATATATATATATATATATATACAGTATATATTTATTTCTCTTCATGTATTTATTTATTTATTTAGATTTATTTATTAATTGTGGGGCTGCTGTGCGTGAATTTTTTTTATTGGGGGTGAGGGGGGTGTTTGGCCCTTGGTGTGAGTTTAGGACTTGCAGCAGAAGCACAATTAATAAATAAATCTAAATAAATAAATAAATAAATGAATATAAATAAATACATTTAAAATACATTTTTATTGATACTGTACATGTGCAGAGGGTCTCCAGAGCAGAAGCGCACAGGTTTCAGGTCTGGGGACCCCCTGCCCCCCGAGATACAGGCCCCTTTAGGGGGTGCCGGTATCCCTCTGCTTGGTTTAACAGGCTGCGGTCACGTGATCGGGGCCTTTAAACGCAGAGGGATACCGGCACCCCCTAAAGGGGCCTGTATCTCGGGGGGCAGGGGGTCCCCAGACCTAAAACCTGTGCGCTTCAGCTCCGGAGACCCCCTGCACATCTACACTATCAATAAAAATGTATTTCAAATGTATTTATTGTCATTTATTTATTTAGATTTATTTATTTATTTTTTGGCGGCTGCTGTGTGTGTGTATTTTTTTATTGTGGGTAGCGGGAGGGTGGGTGAATGGGGTATTAGCCCCAACGATGGTTGTTTAGGGCTTGCGGGGGGGGGGGTAGCGGGAGGGCTTAACCCCTTCATGACCATAGCGGTATTAACTGCTACGGTCGTGAAGGGGTTAAGTGCACCCGCAACCCCCCCCCCCGCAAGTCCTAAACTCACACCAAGGGCCAAATACCCCCCTCACCCATCCCCACTACACACAATAAAGCGGGCACGGTGGGTTAACCCCTTCATTGCCTTAGCGGCTATCCGCTATGGTAATGACGCAGCATTTCTGTATTTTTAATAATATTGAGCAGGAGCAGGGGGGGTCCCTGAGCATTAATTTCGGGCTCAGGGAACCCCCTGCTCACTGTACAATATTATTAAAATACAGAAATGATGCTTCTTTACCATAGCGCATAGCCGCTAAGGTAAAGAACGAGTGTTTATTTATACTGTATATTGTATGTGTTTTATTGATACTGTACATGTGCAGAGGGTCTCCAGAGCAGAAGCGCACAGGTTTCAGGTCTGGGGACCCCCTGCCCCTCGAGATACAGGCCCCTTTAGGGGGTGCCGGTATCCCTCTGCTTGGTTTAACAGGCTGTGGTCACGTGATCGGGGCCTTTAAACACAGAGGGATACCGGCACCCCCTAAAGGGGCCTGTATCTCGGGGGGCAGGGGGTCCCCAGACCTAAAACCTGTGCGCTTCAGTTCCGGAGACCCCCTGCACATCTACACTATCAATAAAAATGTATTTCAAATGTATTTATTGTCATTTATTTATTTATTTATTTAGATTTATTTATTTCTTTTTTGGCGGCTGCTGTGTGTGTGTATTTTTTTATTGTGGGTAGCGGGAGGGTGGGTGAATGGGGTATTAGCCCCAACGATGGTTGTTTAGGGCTTGCGGGGGGGGGGTAGCGGGAGGGCTTAACCCCTTCATGACCATAGCGGTATTAACTGCTACGGTCGTGAAGGGGTTAAGTGCACCCGTAACCCCCCCCCCCCGCAAGTCCTAAACTCACACCAAGGGCCAAATACCCCCCTCACCCATCCCCACTACACACAATAAAGCAGGCACGGTGGGTTAACCCCTTCATTGCTTTAGCGGCTATCCGCTATGGTAATGACGCAGCATTTCTGTATTTTTAATAATATTGAGCAGGAGCAGGGGGGGTCCCTGAGCATTAATTTCGGGCTCAGGGAACCCCCTGCTCACTGTACAATATTATTAAAATACAGAAATGATGCTTCTTTACCATAGCGCATAGCCGCTAAGGTAAAGAACGAGTGTTTATTTATACTGTATATTGTATGTGTTTTATTGATACTGTACATGTGCAGAGGGTCTCCAGAGCAGAAGCGCACAGGTTTCAGGTCTGGGGACCCCCTGCCCCCCGAGATACAGGCCCCTTTAGGGGGTGCCGGTATCCCTCTGCTTGGTTTAACAGGCTGCGGTCACGTGATCGGGGCCTTTAAACGCAGAGGGATACCGGCACCCCCTAAAGGGGCCTGTATCTCGGGGGGCAGGGGGTCCCCAGACCTAAAACCTGTGCGCTTCAGCTCCGGAGACCCCCTGCACATCTACACTATCAATAAAAATGTATTTCAAATAAGTTTTAATGTGCCGATGTTTGCGCAGAGAGAGCAGCGGATCTCTCTCTGCTGCAAACACATCTCACCCCCAGTACTGTATGTGCAGTAATTTACTGAACATGTACTGTAGAATAAATGCATAGTTTTATTTATTCGGGTTTATTACACAGTATACTGTTCGGCCGGAAAACATCAGCATACAGCACAATATTATCCATCGAAATCCCCCCATTAGCCGTTTTCTTTTCTGAGGAAAAACAAAATGAAAAGTTTTAATGTACAGTAATGGTCAGCCCCCTAAAGAAGTACCCAGCCAGCCCCACCAAAATAATACGGCAACAATACTGTACTCACCATACTATTTCCCATTCAGCTTGCGCCGTCGCCGGCCCACTGCCAGTCCAGCTTTCTTCATCACCCATGTCGATAGTTTGCAGCGGGACTAGCCCACCTGTAGTCAGCAGGTGAGGCGGGAAATCGGTTAGGTACATGCAAGCTTCATCAAAACTGGCCGCGAAATCCGACTCTGTCTCAGGGTTGTCACTGACAGTGGGACCGTCATTGGAAGCCGGTGCTGGTGCTGGTGCTGGTGCTGGCGCATTGCTTGGCAGGGACTGTCGCTTCTTATTTGGTTTTAACACGACCCTTCGCCTTTTGCTGCCTCCATGATCATAGATACGGGAAAAACCCTGTGACACACACCAATACCCTCCAACAAATTGGGGCTCAATACGGTGAAAACAGGGGTCACTTATTGCACGCTTCCACAAATGAGGAGTTGGCAAAAATTTGTAAAAGTCATAGTTTTCGATAAAATACTGATAAATTTGAACAACTGTTGCTATCTTATCCTCTGTTGCATTAATAGCGGCCCATATCAAATAAGCATAACTTCTGTCAGGTTTTTGGAACACGGGCTGCACTTGAACACTCATGGTGGATTTCTGGAGAATAGTGTAACTGAAACTACACTGGTCTTTGTCTTTATTTAATATGTAAAGCCTAAATTGATAAATTTTTGCAACGTCTTCCTTCAGTCTCAAGGCCAAGTTACAATGGCACACTGTGGTACAGTATCTTTTTTAAACGAAACAACTGCAAGCCCACACATTACTGATTCGGCGCTTTACAAGTCATGAGTTTATGCCATCTGTTGGACATGCGAAGCATTGCAGCCTAGTAAATCCTGATCATTATCATTTAACAGATCAGGCCCCCGTCAGCCAGGCATGAACCGTGGCTGGGAAGGCAAACGCAACGAAGCATGCAAGAGGTGAGCAGCGGCGGATTCCAGGTATCTGCCAGGTACAAACTGGGCATTTGCTCGAATAAAGTGTGTCGGTGCAGTAATGTAATGCCTTAAGTATATGTGGTCAGCATCATCTTTATATAAGATATAATAATATCAGTACTTTAGAATTGTAGTACCTATACTGTATCTGCTGCCAGAATCACGTTACAGTAGAGGCAACTCTTATTCTAACAAAAACCAGTGGCAATTCCCCAAAAGACCCAGGAAACACCCAGGTACATTCTGAATACATGCCTTAAACTTTCCTTAAACTAGCCCCAGCATTTATGCATTGATTAATGGCCTATCAGATTAACAGCGGGGGTCCCTGGCAGTCCCATTCAAACTGAATTGGACTGCCAGGGATCCCTGCTGTGTTAATCCTATGGGTCGTTAGTCAATGCAGAAATGCCATAAACGTGCCTCAAACTAGCCCAGAACATACCCAGCACATACCCAGCACATACCCAGAATGTAACCCGGCTAGTTTACAGCAAATGTTAGAATAAACGTTGCCTCTACTGTACATGATTTTGTTTCATTGTCCCTACACAAGCTTTCCTGTTTTAATAGACATTTGATCTGTAACATGTTTATACATATGTTTTTTAATTTTTAATTATATGCACAATAGGTGATATGAGTATATTTAATTTTTTAGATTAGTTGTTTATAGGTTAATATAGTTTATTATGCTAAGGTAGTCACTTATGTATGTATGGTGTTATGACACTATGTATCACTTACTTAATTAATGTATGTATATCTTTTGTAAAGTTATGTGTTCTGTTTTGTTCTGTGGTGTATTGTTCTCCATATATCAGTTTGCTTTGACAGCCAGAAGATGGTCCCTATTTTATATCACCCATCTCCTGATATATATTTAGATATCGTTCCCTTCATTGCATTCAGTAATAGAAGGGTTAAACCCCTCTGCATCAG
The DNA here is from genome assembly GCF_040206685.1 of Ascaphus truei. Lineage (NCBI taxonomy): Eukaryota > Metazoa > Chordata > Amphibia > Anura > Ascaphidae > Ascaphus > Ascaphus truei. The sequence goes on from NC_134483.1 coordinate 236,724,133, forward strand.
GCTTTGTGAGCCGTTCCCTTTAAATTTGCATAATCACTAAGTGGTATAGATTCCATTACAGTGGGGCGGGGATTTCAAAATCCTCGCGCGGGAATACATGGGTATTTAAGGCCCATCTCTGGCTGTAGTATAGCACTCTTTGATAAAGTCGCTTAGACGAAACGCGTCAGAGAATTGTTCTGTCTTTTTAACCAGGGCTTATATGCCGCATTAAAGTTTTTCTGTTGCACGCTGCCGCCAGCCTGATACTTTGTATTGCAGTGCTCCAAAGCCCCCACCCTTTTTTCACTTACCTTGCCTTCCATTGCCTAAATTGATAAATTTTTGCAACGTCTTCCTTCAGTCTCAAGGCCAAGTTACAATGGCACACTGTGGTACAGTATCTTTTTTAAACGAAACAACTGCAAGCCCACACATTACTGATTCGGCGCTTTACAAGTCATGAGTTTATGCCATCTGTTGGACATGCGAAGCATTGCAGCCTAGTAAATCCTGATCATTATCATTTAACAGATCAGGCCCCCGTCAGCCAGGCATGAACCGTGGCTGGGAAGGCAAACGCAACGAAGCATGCAAGAGGTGAGCAGCGGCGGATTCCAGGTATCTGCCAGGTACAAACTGGGCATTTGCTCGAATAAAGTGTGTCGGTGCAGTAATGTAATGCCTTAAGTATATGTGGTCAGCATCATCTTTATATAAGATATAATAATATCAGTACTTTAGAATTGTAGTACCTATACTGTATCTGCTGCCAGAATCACGTTACAGTAGAGGCAACTCTTATTCTAACAAAAACCAGTGGCAATTCCCCAAAAGACCCAGGAAATACCCAGGTACATTCTGAATACATGCCTTAAACTTTCCTTAAACTAGCCCCAGCATTTCTGCATTGATTAATGGCCTATCAGATTAACAGCGGGGGTCCCTGGCAGTCCCATTCAAACTGAATTGGACTGCCAGGGATCCCTGCTGTGTTAATCCTATGGGTCGTTAGTCAATGCAGAAATGCCTTAAACATGCCTCAAACTAGCCCAGAACATAAACAGCACATACCCAGCACATACCCAGAATGTAACCCGGCTAGTTTACAGCAAATGTTAGAATAAACGTTGCCTCTACTGTACATGATTTTGTTTCATTGTCCCTACACAAGCTTTCCTGTTTTAATAGACATTTGACCTGTAACATGTTTATACATATGTTTTTTAATTTTTAATTATATGCACAATAGGTGATATGAGTATATTTAGTTTTTTAGATTAGTTGTTTATAGGTTAATATAGTTTATTATGCTAAGGTAGTCACTTATGTATGTATGGTGTTATGACACTATGTATCACTTACTTAATTAATGTATGTATATCTTTTGTAAAGTTATGTGTTCTGTTTTGTTCTGTTGTGTATTGTTCTCCATATATCAGTTTGCTTTGACAGCCAGAAGATGGTCCCTATTTTATATCACCCATCTCCTGATATATATTTAGATATCGTTCCCTTCATTGCATTCAGTAATAGAAGGGTTAAACCCCTCTGCATCAGGCTTTGTGAGCCGTTCCCTTTAAATTTGCATAATCACTAAGTGGTATAGATTCCATTACAGTGGGGCGGGGATTTCAAAATCCTCGCGCGGGAATACATGGGTATTTAAGGCCCATCTCTGGCTGTAGTATAGCACTCTTTGATAAAGTCGCTTAGACGAAACGCGTCAGAGAATTGTTCTGTCTTTTTAACCAGGGCTTATATGCCGCATTAAAGTTTTTCTGTTGCACGCTGCCGCCAGCCTGATACTTTGTATTGCAGTGCTCCAAAGCCCCCACCCTTTTTTCACTTACCTTGCCTTCCATTGCCGGGACGGATGCACGCCTCAAGGAGAGCAGCGGTGAAGTTCTTTCTCCCCCGAACTGACAGCTCAACCGGCACGATTGAGACAGCTCTGTGAGTCTCTGCACTCCCTGCTCAAGGACCCGCTGGGAACACGTGACCCGCCAGAGAAGGAACCGCCGGATGGGACAAGCACTCCGGTCAGGTTAGAGGTCTCCCTTTCCCCAAACAGCGGCTAATCCTAAATGTGCCTGAGTATATATTATATCATACATTTGTCTTTATGAACTGGTTTATCTGAATGGGGGAACCTATCACACTGCTCATGAAGCAAAATCAACCACGGATTCACCGAAGACTGTTACACTGGCGACACACTTTATTCGAGCTCGGCTAGTCCCACGAATTCGGGTATACCCGGGTGTATTGAGGTTTGTGACTGTTTTCTGCCCGAGTATATTGGGTTATTTTCCAGGCAGGGATTGAAGCATTTTATTCCCGCTGGCTGCAATACTGCACAGTATATATATATATACTGCATTACAATTCATGAATTTATGCCATCTGGTAGACACGCGAAGCATTGCAGCCTATTAAATCCTAATCATTATCATTTAACAGATTAGCCGCCCGTCAGCCAGGCATGAACCCAGGCTGGGAAGGCAAATGCAACGGGGCTTGTCAGAGGTGAGGAGCGGCGCATTCCAGGTATCTGCCAGGTACATACCGGGTATTTGCTCGAATAAAGTGTGTCGGTGCAGTATAATGGTCTTCAACCGACACCGGTTTGTAGCACCCTATTAGGGTTTACTCCCTTACCAACTTGTGGATAAAATAACAGTTAAAAAATTATAATTAAATTTTTTTTGGGGGGGGGCACTCAAGCAAGCAATGGTGGGTGAAGTTACAGGCGCATGAGCAGTAATCAACTAGCTCCCATCCGAAAGACGATTACACACAGGCGCATAGAGAGGTGATGCTCCTTGCAAATCAAATTCGAGACGGGATTTTCCAAAGCGTTACCGTAAACAAAGCCTCAAAGGGTTGGGGGTTGGGTGAGTAACGCAGTAAGCAGCTAGCTCCCATCTCAAAGAGGATTACACGCAGGCGCAGTGAGGCTTTGTAGCTCGGCTATGGACGGATTAAGAACACAATGTCAAGATTCAGAAAATTAATGACTCCATGGAATTTCAAATCCTTGAGCTAGCCTTGTGTGTGTTCGTGGGGGAGGGGGCTACAGGGTACAGCTGCATGAAGTTCAAAGATAATGACATACTGTACTATAATTGCAGTACGTACAGTAAAAAGCACACAAATCAACAATGTGCAGTCAAACGCACAGGGTCGCAGTCAAAAGCTACAGCACAGATTGAATATTGTAAAATAGTATCAAGATGGTTTTTGCAGGCTTGTGGAGAAAAAAAAATTAGAATAAAAATTTTTTTTGGTTTATTTTTTTTTGGTCACTCACTCAAGCAAGCAAGCAAGCAGTGGTGGGCGAAGTTACAGGTGCATGCGTAGTAATCACCTGCTGTCAAGCAGGAAAGTGATTGAAACCAGACACACGTTCAAAGGAATGATGTGGGAGAGATGTACTGCATTGTAGAGAAGATAAGAAGTTGAAATACCCTGCAGTGCAGTTAATTTTCCTCAGCGAGGGGAGAGTACAGCACTGCAAATGCATGTATACTTTAAATATGCAAATTTACAATTACTGCGCGCGCATACAGACTGTGTACTGACGTAGGTTGAACCGCGAAGGTATTAGACTTCCAAGACAACAGCTCGCAAATGCCCCCCTGAGTTTTTACACGGCATTGCAGTATTGCAGACAGCGAGAATAAAATGCTAATATCACGAGCGCTAAAATTAAGCATTTCACTCCTGGCAAAAAAATTAAAAAAACACACCTATCCGGGATTATCTGAGAACCGCGGATCTAGCCGATTTAGACTCAGGTCGGCCGCCACTGTATATATTATAAATTATATATTATTAAATAATGTTATTATCAATGTGCATTAATCATGTTTATCCACCGTCCCTCACTTTCCATCTGCCAGAAGAACTTAATAAAGACTGCATTATGTATTATTCATGATTATGTTTATATTTATATTTTTTGGTTCCTGATAAAATAAAATAAATATTTATTTACATTCATGCTAATCATAATCATTGACAACAAGCCCCCCCCCCCTACACACACACACACCAAGAAAAAGAATGAATGACAAAACAACATGAATCAGTCAATGGTTATTTTAAATCTCAATTCTCACTATGCTGTGCAAATCAGATTTACATATCAAATTCGAGAAGGGATTTTTCCAAAGCGTTACTGCAAACAAAGCCTCAAAGTGTTGGAGGGGGGGGGGGGTTGGGTGAGTCATGCGCAGTAATCAGCTAGCTCCCATCTCAAAGAAGATTAAACGCAGACGCAGTGAGCTGATGCTCGGCTTGGGACGGATTAAAAACACAATGGCAAGCTTCAGAAAATGAATGACTTTGTGGAGGTGTCTGTCGATAAGAGTTTCAAATCCTTAAGTGAGCCTTGTGTGTGTGCGTGGGGGAGGGGGCTGCATGAAGGATTAGCTGTGCAGCAGTTCAAAGAAATGACATAATTTGAAAAGGCAGTTCATCAGATTAATATGATCCCTACACCCCCAAATACAGTACAAAAAAAGCACACAAATCAACCATGTGCAGTCAAACGCACAGGGTCGCAGTCAAAATCTACAGCACAGATTGAATATCTTAATATCAAGATGGTTTTTGCAGGCTTGTGGAGAAAATAACAATTAAAAAATTATTATAATTTTTTTTTTTTGGTCGCTCACTCAAGCAAGCGCTGGTGGGTGAAGTTACAGGCGCATGCGCAGTAATCAACTCCCATCCCAAAGAGGATTACACGCAGGCGCATAGAGAGGTGATGCTCTGCTAGGGACTTATTAAAAACACAATGGCAAGCGTTTTATATTTTTTTTTTTTGTTCCTGGCAAAATAAATATTTATTTACATTCCTGCTAATCATAATCATAGACAACACCCCCCCCCCCACACCCACAGTACACCAAAGAAAAAGAATGAATGACAAAACAACATGAATCAGTTAATGGGTTTTTTAACTCTCAATTCTCACAATGCTGTGCAAATCAGATTTACATATCAAATTAGAGATGGGATGTTTCCAAAGCGTTACTGCAAACAAAGCCTCAAAGGGTTGGAGGGGGGGGAGGGGTTGGGTGAGTCATGCGCAGAAATCAGCTAGCTCCCATCTCAAAGATGATTACACGCAGGCGCAGTGAGGTGACGCTCGGCTAGGGACGGATTAAAAACACAATGGCAAGCTTCAGAAAATGAATAACTCTGTCGAGGTGTCTGTCGATAAGAGTTTCAAATCCTTGAGTGAGCCTTGTGTGTGTGTGTGGGGGAGGGGGCTGCATGAAGGATTAGCTGTGCAGCAGTTCAAAGAAATTACATAATTTCAAAAGGCAGTTCATCATAATAATATGATCCCAACACCCCCAAATACAGCACGTAAAAAGCACACAAATCAACATTGTGCAGTCAAACGCACAGGGTCGCAGTCAAAAGCTACAGCACAGATTGAATATTGTAATATCAAGATGGCTTTTGCAGGCTTATGGAGAAAATAAAAAGAAAAAAATTAGAATATTTTTTTTTTTTGGTCACTCAAGCAAGCAGTGGTGGGCGAAGTTACAGGTACATGCGCAGTAATCACCTGCTGTCAAGCAGGAATGTGATTGAAACCAGAAAGACACACGTTCAAAGGAATGGTGTGGGAGAGATGTACTGCATTGTAGAGAAGATAAGAAGTTGAAATACCCTGCAGTGCAGTAAATAATCCTGAGCCAGGGAAGAGCGCTGTATATGCTGAAATGTGACACTGTTACAGTACTGTACACGCCTATGCATTTCAACAATTTTCAAATGAGACATACTGTACAGTACAGCACTGCAAATGCATGTATACTGTAAATATGCAAATTTACAATTACGGCGCGCACACACACAGACTGTGTACTGACGTAGGTTGAACCGCGAAGGTATTAGACTTCCAAGAAAACAGCTCGCAAACGCCCCCCTGAGTTTTTACACGGCATTGCAGTATTGCAGCCAGCGAGAATAAAATGCTACTGTAATATCACGAGCGCTAAAATAACGCAATTCACTCCGGACCCAAAAAAAACCCGCATCTGACCGAGATTATCAGAGAGCCGCGGATAAAGCCGATTTAGGTTAAAGGCGGCAGCCACTGTATGTGTATGTTAGGGGGGTAAAGGGTTTGTTGCTGTGTACATATACATGTGTGTATATATATTTATTTATTTATTTATATGTTTATTTATTTATTTATTTCGTGTGGGGATGTTGTGTGTGTATTTTTTTTATTGTGGTTGAAGGGGGTATTAGCCCCAACGGTGGTTGTTTAGGGCTTGCGGGTGGGTAGCGGGAGGGCTTAACCCCTTCATGACCGTAGCGGTATTAGCCGCTAAGGTAATGAAGGGGTTAAGTCCACCTGGAACCCCCCCGCAAGCCCTAAACAGCCACCAAGGGCCAAATACCCCCTTCACCCACCCCCACTACCCCTGGCACAGCTGGTTAACCCCTTCATTACCTTAGCGGTTAGCCGCTAAGATAATGAAGTGGCCATTAAATGCATTTTTCCTGCCTCGGATGCATGCCGGGGGGCTCCGGTGCTGGTATTAATGGATATCAGCTCCGGAGACCTCCGGCATCAATCCTAGGCAGGAAAAAGGCCTGATTTTTTTTAAGTGCCTTTCCACCGCTTACCGCGTAACCCCCGTAATATTGAATATACTGTATGCGGTATGAACGCGGTATAAACGCGGCATGAACGGGGTGTAGTGCGGTGAAGTGCGTGGCATTCGGAAAAAATCACCGAAAAAATTCAGAGATGTTGGAGAATAAAAGGGGCCGCGGCTGTATTTCACCCAGAATTTTTACATTGGTACATTCATCTTATAGAATAATTGACATAAGCATGTCACTACATTATTACTACTTAGTATTCTAAATTAATTATTTTGAATAATCGTCTATAATTAAAAAGTAATATACCAGTGTTATTTTGGACGTGTTAAACTCGCTATGATTTTTCTATTTATAACAATCTATCAGCACTCCCCATTATAAACCTCACGAATCATACATACCGTGAGGTATTACCATGGAATTCATTAATTAGACATTATTAGAGATACAACCTTATTTTCTTATGATATGTCTTTTGATTAACTATATGTATTTTCCACTCTGGGGAGAGATACATGCCTTTCCACATTAAGTCAAAGATTGCAAAGTGCCAACTAGTGCATTTTGTTTAAGTCATGACATTCTGTTTATTTGCTATTATGTCCTGTTCAATGCCACTACTAATTACATTAACTGATGTTTGTAATTAACTCTCAATCAGCTGTGTTTGCCAGAAGGAGGGGATATATCAACTAGTCAACATACACTCCGTCTAACAATCCTTGAGAAAGCGCTGTAACAGTGTGAAACGGGTGGGAGGAGAATTTTGTTTGTTTTGTCCCCATTATGTTCCCAGTATGTCATTTTTAATTATGTAGTTTAATAAATTTTCTTTTATTTTTGTTCCAAACCGGTGAGTTATGAGTGCTTGGGCGTGTCGAGTTGTCCACCAATCTTTCACAGCATTCTTGACTCTGCTTTCCGATTGGACGGACCACAGCAGCAGGGCAGGACTGGAATCTGCTCTATCATCGGTATAAAGCTTGGGGGAAACAGCGTGTGACACTCCGGATATGGCGCATTATTCTTTGGACCGGAACGACAAGAAGATTGAACTATCGAGCAGGACCACAGAGGTAATTTATTACTATTTACCCCTTGTGTGGTTATCCCTGCCAGCATGTGTTACAGAGCAAGCCAGCTCTATTCTTTTCCACAGAAGTCCATACGCATCGTCACACAATCTTCAGCTGTCTCCTGACACTACATTCTCCTGCACGTGAAGGCTGGTAATAACACGCCATCCAATATTTCATATATTGCTATACATAGTTATAATGTCTCTCTTTTTTGCTGGGATCTAAGGTGTCTTTAGAGCTGCGAATGGTCTATATATTTTTTCTAACAATCCAGGATTGCCTTCAACTTGGCTGGATCCATGGTGAGACCGGAGTTAGAGATGATATGTCCCAGTAATGCTGTGGAGGTTTGATGGAACTGACACTTTTCCAGTTTGGCATAAAAATGGTTTTCATGAAGGCGTAGTACCTGTTTGACATGGCCGACATGTTCTTGAACAGACTTGGATAAGATCATTATGTCGTCCAAGTAGACAATAAGAAACTGGCTGAGGAGATTTGTGAAGATTTTGTTGATGGTCTTGAAAGACAGCAGGGGAATTACAGAGGCCAAAGGGCATGACAAGATACTCTTGTGTTGAACGCCGTTTTACATTCATCACCCTAATGAATTCTCACCAAATTGTAAGCACCACGCAAGTCCAATTTGATGAAGATGGCAGCCTCTTGAAGACAGTCGAAGAGTTTTGAAATCAAAGGTAATGGGTAGCAATTCTTAATGGTAATTTTGTAAAGGCCTCTATAATCAATCCAAGGGCGAAGAGATCCGTCCCTTTTTTCATAAAAAAGAACCCTTCTCCGGCTGGAGAAGAAGAGTTCTGGATGAACCCCTTTTTAAGATTCGCCTGAATGTAGTCTCTCATGGCTTTAGTCTCTGGAAGAGAGAGTGGATAGGAACTTCCCCAAGGAGGAACTGAACCGGGTAAAAGGTCAAAGGGGCAGTCGAAAGGACACTGTGGCGGCAGGACCTCTGACCGTGCCTTGTCAAAAATATTGTGGAATTCAACGTATAACTCAGGTAGGGACCATTTTATTCTTCAGGGGCAGCCAGTCTGCATAGCATTTTCACAGGCACAGCGCAGTTTTCTGAACAAGAATAGCTCACAGGACTGGTTCCTTATTGGTCCAATCTATTTGGGGATTGTGACGTTGAAGTCACAGAAGGCCAAGGATCCCTTCGACGGATGAGGTGTGAATGACATCCAGATGTATCTCCTCCGAATGGTCCTCATCTGAAAAGTAAGTGGAAGAGAGTAGTCTGTAACGATATGAAGGCTAGTTGTAGGGGTCGACCATAAATAGCTTCTAAGCCTACAGCGTACCTCTTGCAGATGTGAGGTATGTTGTTCCTTTCAACAAAGCCTTGGTCAATAAAGTTGCTTCCTGACCCAGAATCCACAAATGCTAGGGTGGTGGTATGAAAGTTCTCGCCGGTCAGCGAAACAGGGATTAAGATCCTTGTTGGCAAGATTTTCTTTGTAATAGGGGAGGTGGAGTGTTCCCAATGTGATTCCCCTGGACATCATTGGGAGTTGGCATTTCCCGTATTGTGGGGACAATTGAGTACCTGATGTCCGGGATTGCCACAGTACAGGCAGAGACCGGCGTTGCGTCACTGTTGTTTCTCTGTGGAAGGCAACTTATTACCACCTAGTTGCATGGGTTCAGGGGTATCAGAGTAAAGAGATTCATACGTACCGGCATGGAGAGAAATCTATCTCGGAGTGAGTTGGTGATGGCGGGATCTTTCGTACCTCCTTTCCTGCAAACATTGATCTAAGCTGATGCAGATGGGGATAAGCTCCTCAAGATCAGTAAGACGCTCTTGGGCAGTGAGTTAATCCTTTAATGTCTCAGAGAGACCATTGCCAGAAGGCAGCCAACAATGCCTCGTTATTTCATCCGGTCTCAGCAGCGATAGTATGAAACTCAAGAGCGTATCAAGCTACAGGACAGTTTCCCTGGGAAATATTGAAAAGAGAAGCAGCGGCCAGGTGTGTCAAAGACTCTGTGGAATTCCCGGGCGAATTGACCAATATCCTGAGTAAGGTCCGATCTTTGTTTCCAGGTGGGAGAAGCCCAGGCAAGGGCATCATCAGTGAGTAGCGAAATGATATACGCCACCTTGGATCTTTGAGAAGGAAAACGAGAAGGCATAATTTCGAACTGAATGAAGCATTGATTCAAAAACCCTCGGCATCCGTGGGGATCTCCACCATAACAATTGGGTGCCGGAAGTCCAAGTTCAGATGTCAAAGTCATCAGCATAAGGGTTGACATGGTAGCAGAAAGACCTGAAGGGACAGGAATAGGAAGAGGGGCTTGTGCTTGGTCAGTGAGAGACAGGAGATTTAGCTGTAATAGGTCCATGCATCGGTCATTCTGCTCTAAGTATTTCTCAAATTTTGAAAACATGCTGTCGTACGTGCTCAAGACTCACTCCACCTCAGCGGCGTCCATGTTTTTGGGGCTGAGCATACTGCAACGGAGTGCTCACCACAAACAAGGCGTGACCGTGATGCCGAGATGGGGATAGATATATAACACCACTCACAGCCGTGGGGGCGCGTCTGGAGTGTAGATTGGTGGAGGCAGCCGGGTCAGGTTTGGAGAAGTAAGGAAAGTCAAAGATACTTGCTGAGTTCGGGGTTGGAGAGGTGCGGATCGTTGCAGGTTCTTTAGCCATGGTCAGGATTGGAGAGATGCAGATCATCGTGGTACTTTGCCGAGGTTAGGGTTGGAGAGGTGCAGATCGTCGTTGGTAGCCGGTATCAGGAGAATAGAAGAACGGAGTCCTGAGAGATAGCTGAGGTCAAGAACAGAGAGCTAGGAACCAAGGAGCAAAACAAGACTGTGGAGGCAAGGGAAGCAGTGAACACTTTGAAACAAAGGTTTATGCTCAGCCGATTTGCCAGAGGGCCAGCTAAGCATATATAGGAAAGAGGAACCAATGAATAGACAGACAGTGGAAGCGCGTCTTCAGCGCAGACTGTGATTGGCTGTAGTGGTGCAGGAGACAGGTGTGGGAAGGATTGCTTCCTAAGATAGACGCGGTACATGTGCACGTTGAGTGCGCGTCACATGTGCGCACCGCGTGCCGAGGATGCCACCATGCGGGTACAACCTGGATATGGGGACAGGAGATTGTGCATTTACCTCCGCACATTTTGCACATGCACCGTAGTGCGACGGCTGGTGATGGATGGCCCTGATGACACGTTGCAGGAGGTGGAGGAAGTGGGGCATCCGGTCGCAGGCCGGGATAAGCAGGAAGCGCGCCGAGGGCGGTGAGACTCACGGATCCTCACAATAACAATCTAAATGTACATGCAAAATCATAAAAGTATCACATAATTACTTTGTCATTATGTTCATAACAAATTATAATATTTAATTATATAGTTATGGATGATGAAACCGACTCAGATTTCAGACCGTTGATGAGAGCCAAGATAGAGAATCGGAGAGGAGACCGTAAAACACAAATATGCTGAGGCACTCAGAGAACTTGATGTCCCTGACCCCGATGATTCAATACCAGAGCAAGAGTTACTTGAACGTGACAAACGGGAAGAACAGGATATTGAAGATCCTGTAACAGAAGAGTTAGATGACAGTGACCCTGTACAACCATGCCAAGGGTGCATGTGCATCTGCATTGTCTTCATTAAAAACTGATGGTTCAAACAATAAATTAAGTTTCAATTCAAATGTGACTAAAGAAAAATGTGAAACAACACAATTTATTACTTGTAATATGGATCATATTGTTTATCTAATAGAATGCCCTTGTGGGTTACAGTATATAGGTCATACCATCTGCCCTTAAAAGTGTGAATATTGGAAAATATAGGCAATATAAAATATTGGAACATATAGGCAATATAAAACGAAAACTACAAAGCAATAGTGTTCCAAAACACTTTGAATTACACCACAATAGTGATCCAAATGGTCTCACATTTAGGGGTATAGAAAGAGTGGAATCCCATTGGAGAGGTGGAAACAGAATGTCTCTTTTATCACAGAGAGACCTTCTGGATCCGTAGGCTGAAATCTATGAGCCCAGGGGGTCTAAATGTAGATTTTGACATACAGTAGCAGCCTTCATTTAACTACATTGCCATTTACTTGCCCGCTTTTTTACATATTTTACATTTTCACTTGTTTGGCTATTTTAGTTTTTCTATGTATTTTGTACTTTTGCATTTTTATATAGTGTTTTATATATATATATATATATATATATATATATATATATATATATATATATATATACAGCTGCGGCCACCTTTATCCTAATGTGGCTGTAGCCGCGTCGCTCTGACAAGACGCGGCAAGATGCGGTCTGTTTTCTTTTTTTCCGTACCGGTTTTCGGTATGTTAGCGCTCTGATTTTTAGCGCTGTCTGCTATACTGCAATACCGTCTAAAAACACAGGTGGGTGTTTGCGAGCTGTTGTCTTAAAAGTCTAATACCAATTCAACCTACAGTACAGTACAGCCGTACATTCTCTGCAAGTCTGTGTACGCGCGCAGTACTGTACTGTAATTGTAAAATGAAACAGTATCACATTTTTGGCGCATACAGCGCTCTCCCTCTCGCCCCCGCCCACACACAAGGCTAAAGTACTATTTCAACTTCTTATCTACTTCTTATCTACAGTACAAATCTCCCACACCATTCCTTGGAATTTATGGGTTCTGGCTTCGATCTTCCCGAAACTGTCATCACATTCCTGCGTGCATAAAGTACAGAGCCTGGTGTCACATTTTTAATATGAAACGCCTAAATAGATACAGTGTTGTAACTTCTTCTGTACCAAGGTCAATTCACAAATTACCACTGTGGTATTTTTTAAACACCTGCAAGTCGACACATTACTGAAGCGCATGCGCATAGAGTACGTTAGAATTCATTACAATTCATGAATATCTGCCACCTGGCGGATACGCGAAGAATTGCAACCAATTCAATCTGAACCATTCTCATTAAACAAATCAAGCGCGGGCGACGCCGGCATGATTGCGACATGAATACGGCATGAATGTCGCATGAACGCGGTGAAGCGCGTGGCATTCGTAAAAAGTCACTGGAAAATATCCGAGAAGTGTTAAAATAAAAGCGGCCGCGGCTGTGTATATATATATATATATATATATATATATATATGTGTGTGTGTATATATATATATATATATATACAGACAAGAGACAAAAGCGCAGATATATAACAATATGTTGAGTATGGTTAAAATATATTGAAAAAACACACTCTTAGCCAATCAGTCAATAAAAAGGTATATACCCTTATAATCTACTAACCCTACAGACTTGCAGCCAGATTAGGTCTGCGGCTCCACAACGCCGCTGGAAATGTATAGCAAAGAATGACCTAGGCGCACATGTGCAGGAGAAGAGAAGAAAACAAGAGAGGAAAAAATCATAGGGCAGTATATCAAATTAATCAGATATAAATCGTTGAGATATGCACTTACACTAGTATGATCAATTAAAGCCTTTAATCCACTTAGGGACTCTCGAACTCAGCTCCTGTAGTTCATCTGTTTCTTGGCTCCTGAGTCTTTGGAGGAGTTTGTCCTTAAGGATCCTTGCAGCAATCGCGTTGTGTCTGTTTTAGCAGACTGTACCTTGTTTTGGATCTCATACAAGAGGATAGGTAGGGAATAAAAGGAGAAACATATGTGTAAAACCTTTTAATAAAACATCTAAGGATAAAAAAGAAAGGTATTTAACTCACATTCTACGAGTTAAAAACGAGCAGTAGAGAGTGTTTAGCGAGTCTCTCACACTCGTGATATAGAACGCCGACTTCCAGACCTCCTCACACCGGCGGGTGCTTCCGCATCAGGTGATCCGGCCCTGCACGGCTCTCTCGAGATTTCCCTCCGTGGTGTTCAGTATTACACTGCCGATGCTCCGTTCAGCTCTCGCTTAGAACAGTCTCTCGGCGTCACTCTCCCTGCTCCAATCACGCTGGCCCTACGCGTTTCTCCACTCGGGCTTCGTCAGGGGCAGCTATGGTTACCTTTTCCCCACCCTGGGTATTTAAACATACCTCTATTGACCGATTGGCTGATATTTAATTAGCTGGTATATAATTAATTAAACATTATACAGGCATATCTGGACCACATAGACACATCGTCAAAACTGGCCTGAAACAGTGTTTAATCTTTTTCAATAGCCATATACAAATAATACTTGCTATTTATAGAATGCAAGTATATAATCTCTAATTGGATATCCCTCCCATATTCCGTTGTTAAGGAACTAAATATATACCCAATCCAAAAATATTTAGGCACTCATACAAGTGATGACAATTACTGTGTGATAGCAATTGAACTAAGCTGATTTTACAAAGCTGATTAAATATATAATACAGAACAGGCTGGATATCTTAGATATTCGATTTATATTTATTATTATTATTTGTTGCTAAGATTTTAAAAGAAAAAGAGATACATACAAATAGGCAACCCTTAGTTGCCAAATGATTATACCAGAATTATATTATCTGTTACCATAATCTCTAGAGGAAACTTATTTATATAATTGTAATTGCTGGAATATTTTCAATATAAGAGAGATAATGATAGTAGATGATTTAAGTAATAGAGAGGGTTCTATTTGTTGATTACATTAACATAAATATAGTTATTAGTCGCCTTAATATATTACCACTACATCTTCTAATATTTAGAGCATATTGGATAATACCTAATGTGAAATACAATAATTCAGCCTCTATTATCTAACAAAAGAAAAGAAAAACCGGTGTGCATAATCCCTATAATCATAAATAATACCAAATAAGTAATCAATTAGTTTTAATATAATAATTGATGAAACTTTACTATTCCCAATGAGTGACTACTGTGATAATAACATAAGTTAATATAAATTGTACTCTAAATTTTAATTTAAATTTAAATCTACTTAGATTTGTGAACCATATAAATATATTATATATACATTATCTATAACCCATTTATACAACTAATATGTATTGGCTAATTTATGCATTCAATTCTAGATTGGTACCAGATCTATATACCGTCACTCTAATCATAGACAACACTACAATTTGTTCAACGTTATCTAGTTGAAAAAACATATGCACAGGTCATATATATGCGTGACCTACAACATTTTACTTCAGTCATTTATATATGGGGGGTGATTATACACACCTACATACATACATATAACAGAACCATAATTGCAAATCCTAATTGATCCACACTCTACTTTACAAATACATCAAGATTAATTATTATAAGTATAACAAATACAATAATTATATTTACTGTAGCTATACCCATATGTGTATCAAGAGAAGATAATCACCCTTTCACATTGTTAAAGACAACGCTTTAAAGTATACCACTTAACATAATGTACATTAGTCTAGGATAGTCCATTATACATAAGAGTTGGATTTCTACAATTGTATATATATCTACAGAGAGGACAAGAGTTGAGAGGGGGGTTGAAATTGATCACCCTCTATATTATACATAGATTAATTAACATGGTGAACCAGAGCATACACGATACACCGCTTTAAAGGATACCACTTAACGCACACTAGTCTAGAATTCTCAATATTCAATAATCCATAATACACAGGAGTTGGATTTATACAAATATATATATACGAAGGACAGAAGTTAGGAAGGGGGTTGAAATGTATCACCCTCTATATTATACATAGATTAATACACATCATAAACCAGAACATGAACGATACACCAAGAAATACACCGAAAATTACATATATACACACTGAGAGCTTTATACAAAGAAAGGATTATTATATATTTAGGTTGACTTACGATGTCACCTGTACATAGTATGTATCAATTAAACTGGGAGTCACGCATATATGTGACCTGTGCATATGTTTTTTCAACTAGATAACGTTGAACAAATTGTAGTGTTGTCTATGATTAGAGTGACGGTATATAGATCTGGTACCAATCTAGAATTGAATGCATAAATTAGCCAATACATATTAGTTGTATAAATGGGTTATAGATAATGTATATATAATATATTTATATGGTTCACAAATCTAAGTAGATTTAAATTAAAATTAAAATTTAGAGTACAATTTATATTAACTTATGTTATTATCACAGTAGTCACTCCTTGGGAATAGTAAAGTTTAATCAATTATTATATTAAAACTAATTGATGACTTATTTGGTATTATTTATGATTATAGGGATTATGCACACTGGTTTTTCTTTTCTTTTGTTAGATAATAGAGGCTGAATTATTGTATTTCACATTAGGTATTATCCAATATGCTCTAAATATTAGAAGATGTAGTGGTAATATATTAAGGCGACTAATAACTATATATATGTTAATGTAATCAACAAATAGAACCCTCTCTATTACTTAAATCATCTACTATCATTATCTCTCTTATATTCCAGCAATTACAATTATATAAATAAGTTTCCTCTAGAGATTATGGTAACAGATAATATAATTCTGGTATAATCATTTGGCAACTAAGGGTTGCCTATTTGTATGTATCTCATTTTCTTTTAAAATCTTAGCAACAAATAATAATAATAAATATAAATCGAATATCTAAGATATCCAGCCTGTTCTGTATTATATATTTAATCAGCTTTGTAAAATCAGCTTAGTTCAATTGCTATCACACAGTAATTGTCATCACTTGTATGAGTGCCTAAATATTTTTGGATTGGGTATATATTTAGTTCCTTAACAACGGAATATGGGAGGGATATCCAATTAGAGATTATATATTGCATTCTATAAATAGCAAGTATTATTTGTATATGGCTATTGAAAAAGATAAAACACTGTTTCAGGCCAGTTTTGACGATGTGTCTATGTGGTCCAGATATGCCTGTATAATGTTTAATTAATTATATACCAGCTAATTAAATACCAGCCAATCGGTCAATAGAGGTATGTTTAAATACCCAGGGTGGGGAAAAGGTAACCATAGCAGCCCCTGACAAAGCCCGAGTGGAGAAACGCGTAGGGCCAGCGTGATTGGAGCTGGGAGAGTGACGCCGAGAGACTGTTCTAAGCGAGAGCTGAACGGAGCATCGGCAGTGTAATACTGAACACCACGGAGGGAAATCTCGCGAGAGCCGTGCAGGGCCGGATCACCTGATGCGGAAGCACCCGCCAGTAGAGGAGGTCTGGAAGTCGGCGTTCTATACCACGAGTGTGAGAGACTCGCTAAACACTCTCTACTGCTCGTTTTTAACTCGTAGAATGTGAGTTAAATACCTTTCTTTTTTATCCTTAGATGTTTTATTAAAAGGTTTTACACATATGTTTCTCCTTTTATTCCCTACCTATCCTCTTGTATGAGATCCAAAACAAGGTACAGTCTGTTAAAACAGACACAACGCGATTGCTGCAAGGATCCTTAAGGACAAACTCATCCAAAGACCCAGGAGCCAAGAAACAGATGAACTACAGGAGCTGAGTTCGAGAGTCCCTAAGTGGATTAAAGGCTCTAATTGATCATACTAGTGTAAGTGCATATCTCACCGATTTATATCTGATTAATTTGATATACAGTACTGCCCTATGATTTTTTCCTCTCTTGTTTTCTTCTCTTCCCCTGCACATGTGCGCCTAGGTCATTCTTTGCTATATATATATATAGTCTAAGTCTCTGGACGAAACGCGTCGGAGTGGGGGTGCTAGGCAGGACCCCTGACAGATATTCACGTAACTATGCTACCCAGCACTGATGCAACTTATCTTTGGACTGTGACACTCTATTTTTTCATTTTGGATACTGACAACACACACAAGGTTATCTAATTGGCGTTCATCAGGTAATTTTCCTTACATGCTATTCATACATTTCACTGCTCTACACATCTAGTGACTTCATCCCATCATGCTACCTTTTCCCTATAAGTGATTACTTTGAGCTGTTGATATTGATTACATATTTGTATGCTCAAGCAGATTCATGATGGTTTAAGATTGTCATTTATATTTTGATTAGTCATTTCACTGGTGTGTAGTACGTATTATCTTTAGCTTTGTATAGGTGCCTGTGAACCCATTAACCTACTGTGATCTATACTAATCTATCCTAGTGTTTCTTGAGTCACTATCCTTCTCATGATAAGGGTTGACAATTTGTGTAATTCCCTAGTTTTGCCCATTTGTGTCTATGGGTAGTACCCGTGACAGGGATTCCAAGCCTTTTTTTAAGTGTTTTTAATAATGTACTGTTTATTCATCCTTTTTTGCATTGTGTCAAAATAATAAAATATTATATGTTAATTGCATACCTGAGTGCTCCCATACGGGTTACTTTTTTCTCTTTTCACTCATATATATATATACATATATATATATATATATATATATATATATATATATATATATATATATATATATATATACATATATATATGCATTTTATATATATATATATATATATGTATGCATATACATTTAAGTGAACTAATGCTTCCTCTTTTCCTTGCTCTTTTCCTCCTTGATGTCAATACCTCTTTGATGATTTATTATGAGTATAATCTCTGAATTATAAATAGGCTTAGAGTAAGCAATACACATTTCCTTATATGAATAGCCACACTTCTGTTTAATTTTACTATTTTTACAATTTGGGTGATGTGAGATGTTTTCCATATCGTATTAACTATTTAATTATCATTTCATAAGTATGGGTCTTAAAGCTGGAGAGAGAGGGTGCTAGTAGGATATTGAAGAGAAGGGCATTTAAAAGGACCTTTAAGAGAGGAGCATCATTTTGTAAGTAATAGAGGATTTTATATTGTAGGAACCAAGTAGTGGGATTTCAGCAGGAGAGATGCTGAGACATATTTAGGAGAGACAAGTGATTCTAGCAGCAGTGTTTAGGATAGATTGTAGGGGAGACAAGTGAGATGAAGAAAGATTGGACATTAGAAGGATACAATAGTTGAGCCAGGAGAGAATGTGTAAGAGTTTTACAAGTAGAGCGGCAGAGGAAATATTGTATCATTGCAATGTAACAAAGGAAAAAATGACAGGTTTTAGATACATTGTAAATATGAGCGGAGAATGTGCAGTAGGTGTCAAATGTGACACTTAGACAGTGTGATTATGATACTCTGTATATGAGTGCTGCCAACAGTAATGCAGGGACTGTAGGGCAAGGCTTGAGAAGAATTATTAAGAGCTCTGTCTTTGACATGTTAATTTTGAGTCAGTGGAGAGCCATTCAGGATGATGTAGTGGAGAGACATTCAGGAACTTTGATCTGTACAGCAGGTGTAAGGACAGAGGTTGAATGGTAGAATTGTGTGTCAACAGAAAAGAGCTGATATTTGAATCCAATAGATTGGATCAGGTCACTATAGCAAGGACAACACAATGAACCATGGAACACCAAAAAGAGCTTCATTCAGCATAGGTGTAAAGTAACAAAAATCATTCCCTGATTAGAACAGTCCAGCTAAACAGTCTTTAAAGGGGCTTAGCCTTTCCCCCCGAAAAGTCAGTTCAAATCAAAGAAAAGCACAAAGAACAAGGTGAAGTGTTTCACTGTGTCAGATTTTATTGCACGCTTGTCTCCCTCCAGCATTTCAGAATGTGCTTCTATTGTTCAGACAGGACCATTAACAAGTGGGAGCTCTGGGTTCTTAACATGGCAGCTGGGACATGGTTAATTAACCTAGCCTTTTCTAAAGCTGGGATTAGCAAGGTCACTGCTGGACTACAGACATATACATATATCTTCTAGACATAGTGTTGGGATAGTGAGTTCACCCTGTTACATTACTCCCCTCTTTGAGTGTGGCTGGGGTCATGCACCGCTGAAACATGACCATACACCCCTTCTTGAGAGAGACAGCGTATGCGTTTAACGT
Organism: Ascaphus truei; assembly: GCF_040206685.1. Lineage (NCBI taxonomy): Eukaryota > Metazoa > Chordata > Amphibia > Anura > Ascaphidae > Ascaphus > Ascaphus truei. The sequence continues at coordinate 236,743,756 of NC_134483.1, forward strand.
CCCAGTTCTGTACTGAATCTCAAACGAGAAGGGCTGGAAGACCATATATCACCTGGTCAGTTTAGCATTGGAGTTCTTTATCAAATTAAACCACTTTGGTGGAGCATAATCTGTCTCCTGTCACGTAATGCCTCAAGGCCTCATATGCCCACTTCACTGCGAGGCACTCCTTCTCAATCATGGAGTAGTTTTTTTCCCTCAGGAACAATTTCCTACTCAGAAAAAGTATTGGGTGTTATAACCCCTCAAACTATTGTGATAGAACTGCTCCAAGTCCTATCTCTGAGGCATCAATCTGTATGAGAAAAGGGAAAATGCTTATTAAAGTCTGGATTTCTAAGGATGGAACCCTCTGATGGAACCCTCTGATAGACACCTTTTAACATTTTCGACGGCTCTCTGACACTCTTCAGACCATACCACTTGTATACACATATTTTTGTGAGGTCTGCTAGGGTTGCCGTAATTTTAGAGTAATTAGGCATGAATCGCCGATAGTACCCTGCTAATCTCAACAGAAAGTGTACCTGCATCTTTGTTCACAGGGTCAGAACTTCTTTCAGGACAGCTACCTTACTGGCTAGTGGCCATACATTTCCATCTCCAACTGCATAACCTTAGTATTTTGTTTTGGCCTGAGGATAGCTTTTAGCCTGTTCTGATGAGCCTGCCATGATATAATGTACATGACAATGTCATCCAGGTAGGCTGGGGCATAAGCCCTTTGTTGTCTCAGCACTTTATCCATGAGTCTCTGGAAAGTGGCTGGGGATCCATGCAGTGCAAACGGCACCGTTACAAATTGATTATAAACCTATCAGAGGGGCGAAGGCAGTTTTACACTTAGACTCTTTTTCAAAAGGTATTTGCCAGTATACTTTTGCGAGGTCAAGCATGGATATATACTCGACCGTACCAAGTGCATCAATACAATTCGTCCACCCTTGGTATTGGGTATACATACAACCTGGAAACTACATCTACCTTTCAGAAGTCCACACACAACCTTACCTTCGCATCTGGTTTAAAGACCATGGCCACTGAACTACGCCATTCACTGCATGATTCCTCATTCATGCCAAGATTTAGCATTTCTTGTACTCCTTCTCTACTAAGACTTTCAGGTAACCTGTAAGGATTAGAGCATACTTTGACACCAGGTTCTGCCTCTATCACATGCAAAACTAAATTTGTGTGCCGTGGGAAATCAGAAAAAACATCCCTGAGTTTTTTTTTATACCTCCAACAAGTCCTCTTTCTGTTCATAGGTTAACTGGCTTCTCTGATACCCTGACATTCAAAACCTATGCCAAACTAGGTATATTTTATAGGAACAAATCCTCCCTAAGCCCGCTGGTCAAAAAAAGGCATCGGACAGCATATGATAATATCAATTATAGACTTTGGGGACATAGTGTACCGCACAACACCCTAAACTCACCTTTGCAAATTAGACAATTCAATGTACCGCTTTGTGCTCCAATGTAACTACAACACACATCACTGCAAAATGCTGAAAGAACTAGATTGGCCATCACTTGAGCAAAGTTTATCTTTCCTGTCTTGCCTTCAAATACTGTACTTCTTGAGCAAGCTACCCCCGTATCTGAACAGGTTTCTCACCCCTACCACATGGAGCACCTATCACCTGATAGATGACTCCAAGGGACTCTTCCTGCCCCCAAGGTTCAAAAAAGTGTCCGTCCTCTCCACCTTTTCTTACTGTGCACCCCACAACAGGAACAATCTAGCTGAGACTCTCAAAGCCACCACCAGTCTAAGGGGCTTATTCACTAAGCTTCAATATACTGTCACGTTTCAGCCTTAGATTTCTGACACAGAAGAATTCTGCTGCCAGTGCTCAAGGGCCAACAAGTGTAGAAAGCCTTATTCTTATGTCATAATGACACATATCTGCAGCATATGAGTACACACTCTAGTCAAGGGTATTATGCAGACCCAGTGGAGCAGGCTGGGGGGAGGGGTAAGGAGAGGTGACACTAAGAGTTGCCGACCATCCAAAGACCAGCCAGGCTGACGCTAAGTCACCCACCATCCACTCTGCCAATGAAGATACCTGCTGTCACACTGCTTGATCCGGTGTAACTGAAGAGATGAGGGTGAACCACCGTAGAGTGAATGCTTGCAGTGAAGTGTGTACTGGGATCCACGTGCAACCAGCAATAGTAACCGGAACAGCCAAACGAAGAAGCGGTGCACTGAGGTAAGTAGGGAACCACACGCAGCTCTAACAAAAATCGACTATTTTTGACACCCTGTCATAAATCTACTGCACTTGTGGAATCAACAGAGCTAATACAGCAATGTTATTTTGATTACAGTCACTGTCAGTGCTGTTAATTTCTTTTAAACCCCTACATTTTATATTCGTTGATGACAATAAAGTATTTTAATACAATCATAAATCATTCTGTGACTGAGTGCTCGGCTACTAGGTTTCCCTTTTCTCCCTGTATTTGATATATGTCATTTACCTAGTGAGCACCTCATCACTTACTTTGCAGCTGTTGCGGGGGCTCCCCTTGTGTGTAGCACCTTTTTACCAAGCTACAATACTCTGGCTATAACAAGCCGTGCGGTAGCTGAGAAAATGCCCAAACTCGCATTTTTTTTGCCAGCAACAGTTATTCACTAAACTCCAATTTATATCGAACTATAAAAACATGCATTATTTTCTCACCAGCTAAAGGGTGGTGAAATCGGATATGTTGAATGTATAACAAGGAGATTCTTTAATTTTTACTGCATAGGATTGATAAAGAGGGTCTTCTGTGTTCTCTAGTGGTATTCGGGAGTCCCTGGGAGCCTCCGGTGGCCTCCAGAATGGACTCACATATTTATTTCAGCTCCAGAAACCACCGGATTCAATCCTAAGTAATAAAAATTAAATTACAACCAGTTTCATTACCTTAGCGGTTAACCGCTAAGGTAATGAACAGTTTAAATAGCAGACGCTGATTTGTTATTGGTACAGGGGATGGGTGAAGCTTGTAGTTGACCCAGGGTGGGTGTTTAGGCCTTTGTGGAGGTTGGCAGAAGAAGTTAACCCTTTCATTACCTTAGTGGAACCGATATGGTAATGAAGGGGTTAACCCATCGCGCTAACCTCCTGCAGGGACTAAACACCATCCTTGGTCAACTACCACCTTCACCCACCCCCTGTAAAAACCACACTACACTGGAATGGGTAAAAGTGCTATTAGCCAAATATGGCTAATAGTGCTTTTTCCCATTCAAAAAACCATTACAGTGCAATACGTTAAAAATCAATACAACCCTCCACTTCCCCCTCCCAAACCCAAAATGCACTGTAATGGGAAAAAAATTATTTTCTCTAGATCTGGATAATAGTGCATGTGCCTATTAAAAATACATTACCGAGCCAGCATACCTCCTAAGATGAAGGCCATGATCCTTTTCCTCCCTGTCCACCTCGTCCTCCATGGGCAGCAATATTACAATAAAAAAACAAAATACTGGCCACCAACCCCATAATGAACGTAGCAGTTAGTAACTGGTATAGTAATTAAAGAGTTAACAGCCCTCCACCACTACCCATCCGGGAGGCCTAAACATTGTCCCTGGGGAAACTACCCCCACACCTTCTACCCATTGATTTTCACTGTGATAAACCATGCCCCCAATATGAGCATGGATTGCCAAAATGTCAATGAATGGGCAACCTAAAAAACAAAAAACAAACAAACCAACAATAAATACAACATAATATAATGAAATCAAAACATTTGCCCAAAAATGCATTGTTTCTCACTGTGCTTATTTATACCCAGAACGGGGCATAGATATGCACATTGCAAGTCAATGGGCACCTTAAAAAATACACAATAAAATCAAATATAATCAATGTGTTTCTTACCTTTGGTGTCTTCACCCCCATCCTGCTCCAGCACCATCTCTTGACCTACGACGCAATGCTCCTCTAGAGCCAATACGAAGAAGTCCATGATCGTCTATTGATTTAAGTGATGCCTCCGGTAAATTCTTTCCTTCTTTTCTTCTATCTTCTCTGCTGTACAATCTTAAAGGGGCTGGAGATTTTGCCCGGAGGTCTTCTAGGGCTTAAATGAGATGGGACAGGCCTTATATAGGGTCTGTGATGTCACATTTGAGTGTCAAATGGTACACCCCTTATCCGATTGGTTGGTGTACCATGCGACAGGTCCCTTTTTTTAGGATGTAACGTCATCAAAAAGGGACGAAAGCTAGCCAATCAGGTAGTATATGCTTCATTCCTTTTGAGATTACGTCACTTCAACAAAAAACAAAATGGCAGCCATCACATAGTACACAAACCAATCGGATTGGTGTATATATACCTCAGACAGAAGTTAGTCAATAGAAAATCATAATGAACTCAAGAATTCTGAGATTTCACCATGTAACAACACATGCTACAAACTTTGCAAATATATATCCCAAGATCCCACAACCAGTCATAAACATAGAACATGCAATGTTAAAGGATCACTCTGCTGCACATCCAAGAATGTGGTATATACAGGTGTACAGTAGCAAGATGTACTGCCAGCGTGGATGCTGGAACATGCATCTACTGTATATCCCCTGCAATTATTTCAGTTTTGCGGGGTGATCAAAACTTACTCATGAGTGCGCTGAGGCCATAAATTTGTTTTTAGTTTTAGTGTTGGTCGTTGGTCTCTGCAGTAATTATAGATGGCCCTAGTGTGCTATTGTGTCTTTAATCTAAATGTAATGTAACCCATCCCTTACTCCCATTAATTTCATACAATATTATATAATATTTTTCTAACCACCACTTATTCCCCTAAAAACTTCAGATTAAAAAGTATTTTTAAAGTTACATAGTTACAGTACATAGTTACATAGTAGATGAGGTTGAAAAACGACATACGTCTATCAAGTTCAACATTCTGTATGCTAAATTTAGATGACAGATTAGTGTTGGACTGGGTCCTAATTGAGAAAAAAAAAGGGTAATGGCTACCCGGCCAAAATCAATTGATCTACCCGGCCTGGTACCCGGTTACCGGGTTGGCACTTACCTGGGGGTGGAGGAAGATGGGGGCAACATCTAGGCAGGTTAGCAGAGGTCCTCTGGTGGTGGCAGCATCAGCAGTGTGTGTTTAGCCCGTGCGGGAGATGCAGGACTCCATAGCAGTGTGAGTATGGGAACCATGTGACCGGAGCAGGAGCAGAAGCGTTCCTATTGGAAAGCCGGCCCACTTCTCAGTTGCCAGGTCCGGGTAATTTCCAGTTGGCTGAAAAACCCGCCGAGTAACGCCGGGTACCGGGTAATTCCGGGTACTCGGTATATCTCTACAATAGATACTATTCCTATTTCCGTACTTACAATATATATTTTTTTATTACATTACAGTAAATGTCAGTTTAGTGTTAAATAACAATGACTGTGTGAAATAATACAATCTTCTACAGTCTTCTTTCAAATAATCAATCTTCTACAACTGACATCTTCTTCGGCAGGCTCTTGTGCAGTTTCGCCTGTAAAATAATTGTGAGAATGTTATTTAGTAATAATAGAGAAGTAGATGCTTAAATTACACTGTTTAATGGAACTTGTATGGAACGCATATGCGTGTCATTGAATTTCTGCCCATATGTGTACTATAGAACTTGTATGGGCATATACACCGTCTTTAATTTCTGCGCAAAAGTTTTTTTCTATGAAACTTTGTTGAAATGCATATGCATAGCTGTAGGAGATGTGTGCAGAGGTTTAAAACAGGAGACATATTTTAGGTAAAGATCATAAAGGCTTTTATTAGCCGAACTTTGACAACTTAAATACTGCTTGTGTTCAGCACACAGGAACAAAAATATTCTAGCTAGCTAGTTTCTCTTAGAGGCTAGCTCCTGTTTAGAGCACTTACTAGAACAGTACTTAGTCTACCTATTTGTTGGGGAAATTAGCTCCTTTCCAACAATAACAATATTCAAGCATAGGCAAGTTTTACATTCAAGCCCCTCCAGCTTCCTCCTGGCTGGGATAGGGGTTGAAAAATCCATGTACGGGGTAGTTTCTCTAAAGTGGTACAGTCTGGTAGCTTCCTGGATCAGAGAGTCCATGAGACAGCGTTGTACTCTTTTATAAGTCTGACTCTGCTCTGGAAGCTGCCCTCTCCTACGGTGGCCTTTCCTTCTCCCACACTCCGCGCACTGATGGCAGGGGTGGAGGTGTGGGGCTCCTGCTCTCCTCTCTCTGTTGTTACCGAACCCTTTCTATTCCTCCCTTTCTTGCTTTTCCCTCCTTTGAGGCTCACACTGTCCAGATTTTCTCTCCGCTCCCTGTTCATGTGGCGGTCATCTATCGCCCACCTACCTCTACTCATCCCCCTTCTGCCTTTCTCTCTCACTTTGAATCCTGGCTCTCTTTCTACCTCTCCTCAGACTCCCCTGTTCTTCTCCTTGGGGACTTCAATTGCCACATTGACGACCCCTCTCTCCCTTGGGCTTCCCGCTTTCTTTCTCTAACCTCTTCTTTTGGCCTTCAACAGTGGATTGCAGCCAGCACCCACAAGGATGGCCACTACTTAGACCTGGTTTTCACTAAGAACTTCTCTCTCTCCGATTTCTCCATTTCCCCTTTTCCTCTCTCTGACCATCATCTCATCTCATTCTCTCTATATCGCTTCTCCCCTTCTCCACCTCCATCTACACCCCGGTTCTGCAGAAACCTGCACTCTATTCACTTACCTGACTTTGAGTCCACTTTACGCTCCTCCCTCTCCTCTCTCAGCTCTGCTACAGACCCCGACAACCTGGTCAGGAACTCCAACTCTGTCTTGTCCTCCTCTCTTGATCTACATGCCCCACTTTCTCTCTGCCGCACTCGCTCTTCTAACCCTAGACCCTGGCTAAATTCCCACACACGCATGCTGTGTTCCTCCACTCTTTCCTCTGAATGCCTCTGGAGGAAGTCTCACACTCTCGCAGACTTCCTTCACTACAAATTTATGCTATCCTGTTTCAACTCTGCCCTCTCGCAAGCTAAACAAGCCTACTTTTCTTCTCTAATCAACATGCACAAGTCTAACCCACGCCGACGGTTCTCTGTCTTTGATACTCTACTCAAATCACCCTCAGCTGCCTCTCCTTCCTCCAACTCCGCTCAGGACTTTGCTGACTATTTTAAGGAAAAGGTGGAATCCATACGTCAGAACATCCCCTCTGTTTCTTCTTCCCATCCCACATCTCTTCCTAACTCTCCTCCTGCCTTCCTTGACTCTTTTTGCACTGTCTCAGAGGAGGATGTGTTGCTGTTGATCATCACTTCTCCCTCTACCACTTGCCCTCTTGACCCCATTCCCTCCCATCTCCTAAAACCTCTTGCTCCTACTATAATCCCTACGCTCACACACATTTTTAACTCCTCCCTCTGCTCTGGAACCTTTCCATCCTCCTTCAAACATGCAACAGTCATACCATTACTCAAAAACAGCAAGCTTGACCCTACCTGTCTTTCTAACTATCGACCTGTCTCCCTCCTGCCTTTTGCCTCAAAACTCCTTGAACGTCTTGTATTCTCTCACTTGCTCCATTTTCTCAACACCTATTCTCTCCTAGACCCTCTACATTCTGGCTTCCACACTGCTCACTCCACGGAAACAGCCCTCACTGAAATAACTGACGACCTCCATGCTGCCAAAGACAGAGGTCATTACACTCTGCTCATATTATTCGATCTCTCTGCAGCATTTGACACTGTGGACCACCCTCTTCTCCTTCACATTCTCCATACTCTTGGTATTCGGAACAAAGCTCTATCCTGGATCTCATCCTACCTCTCCCATCGTACTTTCAGTGTCACTTCTGCTAACACCTCCTCCTCCTCCTCTATTGATCTCTCTGTGGGGGTACCCCAGGGCTCTGTCCTGGGACCTCTTCTCTTTTCTCTGTACACACTCTCTCTAAGTGACCTAATAATATCTTTTGGGTTTAAATATCAACTCTATGCTGACAACACACAAATATACTTTTCAACACCTGACCTTACACCTGCTATACAGACCAAAGTTTCTGATTGTCTCTCTGCTATATCATCCTGGATGGCCCTCTGTCGCCTTAAACTCAACATGGCTAAAACAGAACTCCTGAACCGTTAGTGAAGTACCCCGCTACAGCTGAATAAGGTAAGTGTGTGTTGGATAAGGTGCTAATGGGTAGCGTAGTAGGTATACATAGAGAGAAAGAACCCACTGAAAGCACTCAATATCCCCTAATTGTGCAATGATTAGTATATTAAAAATAATCTTTAATGCTATACTGATTAAAATAATGGGTGTTAAAATACATCAATCTACACACATATATATAAACCCTACTGATGAGTATATAAGATACTCCGGGTTGATAAAGTTAGGGAAACGTATGAGGTTTATTGGATCAAAATGTTCCCAGGGATCTAGTATGCAGTGATCCCTTATAGTGGTAATTAGGTATACACTGGTGTAGGGGGAAAGCTAGCTGATAGCCTGTCCTGTTGAACAGACAGATGTAAGGTATTCACGTGAGAAGATGTACTTTTGTTCACAATAGTGATATCAGATAAATTAGTCGGCGCAGTATATCCGGTAGGACCTCAATATGTATGAGGTAATAAGTCCTTAATCACCTGACAACATCTAACTTGCTCCAAGGTAAAGGAGCTAGCTGAAATACACAGAGTAAAATTTGCAGTGGTATATAGATTCCTATAGACAGTGTGGTTTGTGTATGCCTGTGCGCATATTCATGAATGCGCTTCCACTGTCTTAGAATACTATTGCCACCAACACCTCTGTATAGTGTGGTTCACCTATCTTTAGGTCACAGATAGGAGCAAGGTGAATGTAAGGAATATACAAAGTGAGTATTCTGCCCATATGTAGAGATGTATACACAGAGTACTGCTGGCTGACTGAACAGTTAGTGGATAAGCCCAATGATGGCTTGTTAAGTCCCTTACAACTGCAAATATACTAACATGAATTACCTAAATAGAAGCTGTAAACTCCATATATACAGAGAGCTCCTGTCACTAATTGACATCTGCACTGGAGCTAATCTACTCCTAGAAACGGTGTGGCTTTTGGTATGCGTATGCACATATTCATGAATGTGCTACCACCGTTAGGAGTCTATGATTGCTGATATCACAGTGGTCTAATAGAAGTACAGGTAGCTCACCCCTCACCAGTGCTTCCCGAGTCACCACTTAGACTCCTGCCCACTTGGAAGGGAACAGCACGCGAGCCGTCTGGCAGCTGTATGCTGTGATACTTGAAATGCTGCCACGAGAATGCTGACGGCGCGCATGCACGTGACGGGTGCCGACGCGCGCGTTTCGCGATTGGAAACGCTTTCTCAAGGCTTAGTTAGTGTGAGGGGGAAGTCCCAAGGGTCATAGTGCTAGTTATATATGTATTGGTGTGTTTCTATTGGCTGACGGCTTCATCATGGAGGTGTGTCTATGCAGTGCTGTAGCTGGAAGCACTAATACAGCACTTCTATGATAAACATAGACTATCCTCCTAAACACATGTTGATATGTATATATACACTTATGCTGCTGGACTGTTGTATACTGTATATAGTAAACAGCTTGGCTGCACTTATTCACTGCTTCCAGTGTGAATACATCTGGTAGTCAGTAGTGTGTACATATAATATAATACTGAGTTGGTAAAATTCTTAACCCCTAAGGAGACTTCTGGTAATGAACCGAGGTCTCTTAATCAACTCAGATGAAGCAGAATTTCTCTCTTACAGAAATACTTTAAGCTCCTAAGAGAATGGAGGAGAGAGAGATACCACATAAAATGTCTGTGTTTGGAGATTTCAAAGGTGTTCAACCATTTCTTTCCTTCTTTACTACCAGTCCTTCAAATCCTCAAGCTTTGCTTTAACCCCTCCTGTCAATGTTTTTCACTCTGTCGGATAGTCTCCTCAACATGCAACATCACTGGACCTTTTCTCTTTGGAGTAAAGTCTTTTCTCCAAGCAATTTTAACTCCTATCAGTAATTTTTGTTTTCACATTTGGGACAATTATTTTGTACTCGGTGCAGAAGTGCAGATGCTGGCTACCTCTTCTATCAGACAAAAACAAAATAACTAAATTCAGCGCTAGACCTATATAAACAGTGCTGTGCACAATGAATGAAATAATAAAAGCAGCCTAGTGTTCTATAAGGGGAATTATCTCTAGAACTCCCCAATACAATGGTGAATATACAAATATAGAAAATAACCTGGCGCAAAGTGTACAATATAATTGTGAATATTACTATAATAAGCAATGTCCATAAAAATAAAGGATATAAGTGATGAGAGTGGAGTCCTTCCTTTCAGATGTTTTGAGTGGTAAATGGACTCAGTTCCCAAGATTTGTGAAGAAAAAAAGGAGGAGTTTTTCCTTTTTTGCTGCAGACTGTTGAGAGGGAGCTGCGCCCAGTTCTCCGGCGCTCTCGACGACACTCATCGAAGGGACACCCTGGCAGACGACCTTCCCCTGTGGGTTCCCGAGTCATGCCGTCTGGTCGACTCCAGTTGCCGCTACCTCCAGCCTTTGCCACACGAAGGCTCGCAGGAAAAGAACGTGGGAAAAAGAATCCCGCCCAAGGAGTTACCGGTCCAAACTTCTAGGATATTATTCCCCACTGTCTCTCCGAATTATGGGTGCGAACAGAACCTCCAAACCAGCGGGGGTTTGGAAGCGAGAAGGTTGGATACACCTAAACCCCCAATCCTGGCATTTCCCTAGTAGAGCCTCCCTCAACCCCACCCACCTCCAAGGCCTCCCCCCCTCCCCACCCCCCAGGCCAACCACCTCGGCCACCCTTCCTGCCCCCCAGGCTGCCCTCCCCCAACCCACTCCCCCTTGGCCACCCAAAAGGCACCCCCTTCCCCCCCCCACCCAACCCCAAGGCCCCCTCTTCCCCATCTCCTTCTCTGTCCCCCTCCTCCCACGGTCCCCTTAGAAAAGTCCAGGCTAAGGTTCCCATTATCAACCCAGCTCATATACATACAAATAATAGTTAATATGCAATCATGCTCCTCGCCCTCCCCCCTCCCCCTTCTACAACAGGGGTAATATAGTATCTAACTTCCTCTTGTCAGCAAAAGGTATTTTATGTATCTAGAAAAACTCAGTAAAATACACAGGGTACACACCAATGTTTAAATGTGAATATGTGATAAATGTGTAAATGTGTAAATATGTAGCGATATAGTCCCCTCCCTCCCCACCCCCACCTCCCCCTCCTCCCCTTCCCCACGTCCCCCTCCTCCCCTCCATGTCCCCCTCCTCCCCCCCACCTCCCCCTCCTCCCCTCCCCACCTCCCCATCATCCCCACCTCCCCCTCTTCCCCCCCACATGCGCCAAAATAGCCTCACAATACCTTGCGAAGTGCAACCTGCCCTCTCTTACGGAGGAGGAGTTAGAAAAACGTAACCAAAAAATCTCGCAAAAAGAACTTTCCCAAGCCATAAGCTCCCTTAAACTAGCCAAGACCCCTGGGCCAGATGGCTTCTCTAACGCTTACTACAAGACGTTTGTGGCGACTCTCTCCCCCTACCTCCTAGACACGTTCAACTCCTTTCTGGAGGGTGATCCGATCCCAGGCACAATCTCGGCCGCCAACCTAGCCATAATCCACAAGGAAGGAAGGGACCCGCTACAATGCGGTAGCTACAGACCGATCTCCCTCCTTAAACTCTTCAGCAAGATCTTAGCAAACAGACTAAACCCGATTCTCCCCAGACTTATTTATATTGACCAAGTGGGCTTTGTGTCAGGAAGACATGCCTCTGACAACACCCTCAAAATTGTTGATATTATTGACCATGTGCATCTCAATAAACTCCAAGCCATGATATTAAGCCTTGATGCCGAGTAGGCATTTGACCTTATCAAATGGTCCGTCCTTGACCAAACTATGCTTAAATTCGGTTTCACAGGCCCTTTTTTAGAGGGAGTTCGCGCCCTCTATCAAAACCCCACAGCATATCTTAAATTACCAGGCGGACAACTAAACCCAATCCCAATCAAAAATGGGACTAGGCAAGGTTGCCCCTTATCCTCACTATTATTCGCAATCATAATCGAGCCACTAGCGGCCGAAATCAGAGCCGAACCAAGTATAAAAGGTATCCTGATCGCAGACACGGAATATAAAATCTCCCTCTTTGCGGACGACGTAATCCTGACCCTCGCTGATCCAAATATATCCCTCCCTAACCTTCAAAAATTACTAAATCAATTTAGCCAGGTCTCTGACTACAAGTTTACCATGGACAAATTGGAAGCGCTTAACCTGTCCCTACCAGAACCTGTCTGGAGACTACTGCAGTCTAACTATAAATACAGATGAAACTCTCCCCACATAAAATACCTAGGAGTAAAGATAACCAACACTTACAAATCTCTTGACCAAACGAACTATACCCCCCTATTTGACCAAATTAAAAAAGACTTGGACTCATGGAACATACACCAAATCTCCTGGTTTGGCAGAATTGTTTCTTGTAAAATTAATATCCTCCCCCGTTCATTATACTTTTTCCAAACCCTCCCAATAACAATACCATTACGATTTATTTGGAAACGGCGCAAACCCAGGGTCCCAATGTTGGTTATGCTATCCTCAAAGACGAGAGGGGGCTTAGGCACACCTGACGTGATCAGATACTATCAAGCAGCTCACCTACGCCAGGCGTTTGTCTGGAATAATCCCACGACTTCTAATTGTTGGTTGGCGATAGAATCTCATCACACATCCCCCACCCGCCTCCCAGTTATCCTATGGTCCCAAGCAAACAAAGAAAAACAAACCAAGAAATTCGAACTTAGAGCGATGAGATGCACATGGTCCATCTGGCTTAAAAACAAAGGGAAGTATGGCCTATCAGCATCTCCCTATCAACTCACCCCTATCTTCGGAAACCCAGAATTCCCGCCTGGGTGCTCCCGCAATCAATTCGGTCATTTTCAGGACCTAAATATTAGAATGGTTGCAGATCTGCTGAAGAAAGAGGAAATTCTGTCCTTCCAAGAGCTCGAAGATAAGTATCACTCTCAACCTTCACCTGTTTAAATTTTTACAAATCAGACACTTTATGCAAGCTCTCTCCCAAAACTCTAAATTTCCCGCCCTGACCAATTTGAATCCCTCTGCCTCAAAGGCGAATACCAAAAAGGACTAATATCTGAGATTTACAGGGGGATAGAGTCGACACTCCCCCCCCCACCCATCCCATTCCTACTGTATATGCAAAAGTGGACTACTGATCTTAACCTTCAGATGGACATAGAGGAATGGGAGGATGTCTGGGAATCAGCTACCAAAACGTCGATTTATACCATAACAAAAGAAAATATCTATAAAATCCAATTCCAATGGTACCTGACCCCGAGCAGACTGAGCTAGATCTTCCCCGGCACACCAGACTTGTGCTGGAGGGGATGTGGTCAAAAGGGAGACATGGCCCACATTTCATGTCATGTCCGGAGATCCAGAAGTTCTGGACCAGAGTCGAGAAACTTCTGCATGAAACCCTTGGACTGGAGATCCCCTTGGACCATCTGACATATGTGCTGGGAAAACCAATAGAAGACCTCCATTCCCCATTATCCAGGCTATCCTCCTCTATCTTGACAGCTGCCAAGTGTTCAATCGCAGTGGCTTGGAAACAAATAAAAGCACCCTCCAAGAGAACAGTTGTTAATAGAATAAATACGGTAATGAGCATGGAAAGGCTCACAGCTATGTTAAAAAAAAAGATGCCCCAATTCTACAAAACCTGGGAACCATGTCCCGGCGTCGGGGCCCCTCCGCTCCTTCAGATTCTGGCCCTAGTCTGATTCCTAACTGGATAGATGGGAACAGAGACGACTGAACCACCATCTCCCATCAACCCTCCCCCTCCCACGCCCCCCCCTCTCTGTCTTTCTGATCTCTCCCCCTTCCTTTGTCTCACCTTTAACCTCACTCTAAAACAAAGAAAACTGTTTATTGGATTGACTTTAATACCCCGCAGTCATATGCCTATGACTTCACTGTTAATTATACAATGCTATTATTTTCTGTATTTCTGCTACAAGTCCCTAATAAAGGAAAAAGATTGTTAAAAAAAAAATGCTTTATTCTGTTGATAAAGCTGATGAGCTTTCATCCCTCTGTAGGCAGCCAGTATAACACTGTTGCAGAGTGTTTGCGTCAATACCTTTCTCTCTACTATGGATAAGAACACTAGTATTTCTGAAATGTTAGAATACTTCTCTCCTTTCTTTAAGAGTCTGCTCTAATAAGAGAAAGCTTTACCTGAAGACAAAGGGATTTGCTCTTTTTCTGCTGATTGGCTAGCATCATTCCCTTTAAGTAACGTCATGTAAAAACAAACAAAATTATAGTCGGAACATGGTTTGAACAGTCAATCATGTGGCTGTTAACCATTTTGAGGCTAAATGTGACGTCACAAGTCCTATTTAAGGCCGTGACGCCTCATTTGAGTTCAAGAAGACGATGAGACAACATCGGTTGGGATTTACCATGGGTTTTTTTTGGATTGACAGATGAAGATAGAAGATAAAGAAGATCAAGAAATGGTGACAAATGAAGATGGAAGATGGTGATTACTGCTGCGGCACATCTGAGTCTAACACATCGCCGTTTTTTCCCTTGCTTTTTCCTGGAATGCGACGCACTTCACCTGGCGCATGCCGCGTTCATTTTGCGTTCCCAGCCACGGGTCATGCGCGGGTCATGCACGGTTGATGCCTTTATTGAGAATGGTTCGGATATAATTGGTTGCAATTCTTTGCGTGTCCGCCAGATGGCAGATATTCATGAATTGTAATGCGCATGCGCTTCAGTAATGTGTCGACTTGCAGGTGTTTAGTTTAAAAAAGATACCACAGTGGGCTATTGTAACTTGGCCTTGAGACTGAAGGAAGAGGTTGCAAAAATGTATCAATTTAGGCTTTTCATATTAAAGAAAGACAAAGACCAGTTTCTGTTACAGTATTCTCCAGAGACACGCCCACCATGAGTGTTCAAGTGCAGCCCGCTTTCCAAAAACCCGACAGAAGTTACGCGTATTTGATATGGGCCGCGATTAATGCGACAGAGGATAAGATGGCAACAGTTGTTCAAATTTATCAGTATTTTGTCGAAAACTATGACTTTTACAAATTTTCGCCAGCTCCTCATACGTGGAAGTGTGCAATAAGCAAAAGGTTATGTAGCGATCCCTGTTTTTATCGTATTGAGCCACAATTTGTTGGAGGGTATTGGTGTGTATCACCGGCTTTTTCCTGTATCTATGATCATGATGATGGCAAAAGGCGAAGGGTCGTGTTAAAACCAACTAAGAAACGACAGTTGCTGCCAAGCAATGCACCAGCACCGGCTTCCAATGACGGTCCCGCCGTCATTGACAACCCTGAGCCGGATTTCGCGTGCAGTTTCGATCAAGCTTGCGTGTACAGTACCTAAGCAATTTCCAGCCTCATCAGCTGACTACAGGTGGATAATCCCGCTGCAAACTATCGACGTGGATGATCAAGAATGCTGGACTGGCAGTGGACCGGCGCCGGCACCAGCTGAATGGGAAATTCTTTGGTGAGCATTGTTGCCGTATTATTTTCTGTGTTTTTTTTATTTTGACAATACAGTATCAATATCGGTGCGATTCAAAAGTCAAGCGATTCTCCTGTAAGCATTATTATTGGCTGAGCGGCTTCTACTGTACTGTACTGCAGATACTGAACTTCTGTATTGGTGGAACGCTAGGCGCATGCGCATTGGAACCTTCTTGAAACGCATACAGTATGCGTGTCATTACATCGACGGTAGGCGCATGCGCATGTGAACAGGAGACGCCCCCTGAGAAAATTATTGGTGGGAGTGGCTGGGAACTTCTTTAGGGGTCTGACCATTACAGTAAAACCTTTCTTTTTGTTTTTTCTCAGAAAACAAAACGGCTAATGGAGGGATTTCGATGGATAATTCGCTTTGTGTAACAATGCCTGCTGAATCTGATTTAAAAAACCACGTACCGGAGTCTACAGTTTAGCGGCCGTAGTTATTGATTAGGATAGAATACTGTAATACTGTACCTGAAACAGTATGTTGATGTTTTCCGGCCGTACAGTATACTCTACAATACTTTTTATATACAGTACAGTATTGTGAGGAATCAGGGATCGCGGCGCCCGCGCCCTGGTTCCTCTGCTGATATATTCCCTCCTGCTGCTGTGGCGCGCACCCCTCGCCAGCGCCACTCACCTCCGTCGGTTCTGGGGGTTCCCCGTCGTCCTCGGCGTCCCCGGTTTCCAGCAGTACCTCACACGGCCGCCATGTTGCTCGGGCGCGCGCCTGAACAGCGCGCGCCGGGCGAAGTTAATTTATTCACTGCTCTGGCAGTGAAGACCCGCCCCCAATACAGGAATATGATCTCCTGTCAAGACAAGAGTCCTCACCTGCTTGCCAATCAAGGGAACCTATCCAGGATGGCTCCACGCAGTCCTCCAGGTCTGCCTTCACTTCTGATTGGTCAGCCACACTTTATAATGCCAGTCCTTCCTATCATTCATTGCTCGACATAGTTTTCACTTGGATTACTACTCTGGCGTTTTCTCTCTCATTCACTCAGGTTACGACTTGGCTTGGCGGACGTCTCTCTCTGGCTCTAAGACCCCTGCTTGGACAAACGACCTTCCAGACTTCTCCAATCCCAGACCTTGGCTAACGGCAACGACAACGGCATTTCTACACCGGTACCGGCAAGTATTGCTAGCGAAATACACCTGGCCTGGCAACGCCAAAATCACCACACTCCGGACACGCTCCCTTTGCTGCGGGTGCGTGCTTTTATACGTTCCTCACCTCAGTGAAAGGAACGGGTCTGGTCTGCGGGCAGCACCGGCGTAACAAGTATACTGTGTAATAAAACCGAAAAAATAAAAACTATGCATTTATTCTACATGTATCACATACTGTACATGATGTGTCTTCTACAGTATACAGTGCCAGAACATACAGTACAGTACAGTTTGTGTCTTCTATTTTTTTTAATACTCTTATACTGAGCATGCCTACAGTAATATCATACAGAAGAAAAAGGACCCAGTCTTGCAGCACTCAATCACTCGGAATGTAATGTTGTAAATTTAAAATATACTTTATTGATAACCTTGAATAAAAAATAGGGGGTTAAAACGTAATTAAATGATAATAAACAGCTCGTGACTGTATCCTTAATACCCCACCTACGGTAAGGTGGGTAGGTGTAAATAGATTCCCTAATGAATATTGGGGATCAAACGCTACGGATAGTAGCTACCTAGAAATATAGGAAAAAGGAGCCTCTGAGAGCCCACTTGAAGACACTCTCCTTGCGAGTGTATCCAGGCGTATGATACGCACTAAATTGATACACTGAGGATAGGTACAGTATTATAGTATGGCATAATGTGCGCTTGGTTAGACCTATGTGATGTCTGTCCCTGATATAGATATGCACTGTGTGAGCCAGGTCTATGGTAAGAACCTGTGTAGCCCCCACTATTGATCATAGGTGCAGACTCATGGACACACTACGTAGAGAGATACAGGATAGTATGGCATTGGCTAAAGCATAGAGTAATCCTATAGACACCTAAACTTTAGGTGAGGTAGGTTGTTGTTAACCAGGGTAAACCTTAACTCGTATCAATATAGGTTGTCAGTGTTATCTGCTGTTGCTGCCCAAAGGAACGCTGTATAAGGAGCCAGATGCAGATACTAGGTATATATATGCAAATACCCTTACGTGAGCGTGATACTGTGCTGCGCACAAAGGGTGAATAATGGCATAGAGGCAACCTCCAACGTGTCTGCAGTGGCACAGGAGGGTTAGCACTAATCAGTGAATGTGATGTTGTAGGCTGTAACCCCCTGCGATGCTGTACAGCAGATAATGGGTTAATGTATAGTATGAAAGCCAAATGTTCAGCTCAAAAGAGTGTAGTGTAAGGATGGTTGAACCTGGGTTTAATTAGTGAAACCCATATACGCACCACCCTCCCTCTCAATGATCAGCTGACCTGTATCTGTAACCAAGTGAAGGAACTAACTTATAACGCACAGTCCCCTACATCAGCGCTGATCTTGGTTATATCAGCGCTGATGTGCTCGAGGACTTGCCTGTCTGAAGGTGAGTAACTCAATAGCCCCTCAGGCTGGAGGATCCCGCGATAGTGTTGTATAGCGCGATCCCATGTAACATGCACAGGCAGGGAAGCTTAGGATGTACACAGACGCTGATAAATATCAGAATGCTGCTGCATTTTAAATAAATGAGCTTCCCGCGTGTGCAGGAGGTAGGTTGCCCTGAAGAAGCGTTCACTACGTGAAACGCGCGCGTCGGCAACCTACCTCCTGCACACGCGGGAAGCTCATTTATTTAAAATGCAGCAGCATTCTGATATTTATCAGCGTCTGTGTACATCCTAAGCTTCCCTGCCTGTGCATGTTACATGGGATCGCGCTATACAACACTATCGCGGGATCCTCCAGCCTGAGGGGCTATTGAGTTACTCACCTTCAGACAGGCAAGTCCTCGAGCACATCAGCGCTGATATAACCAAGATCAGCGCTGATGTAGGGGACTGTGCGTTATAAGTTAGTTCCTTCACTTGGTTACAGATACAGGTCAGCTGATCATTGAGAGGGAGGGTGGTGCGTATATGGGTTTCACTAATTAAACCCAGGTTCAACCATCCTTACACTACACTCTTTTGAGCTGAACATTTGGCTTTCATACTATACATTAACCCATTATCTGCTGTACAGCATCGCAGGGGGTTACAGCCTACAACATCACATTCACTGATTAGTGCTAACCCTCCTGTGCCACTGCAGACACGTTGGAGGTTGCCTCTATGCCATTATTCACCCTTTGTGCGCAGCACAGTATCACGCTCACGTAAGGGTATTTGCATATATATACCTAGTATCTGCATCTGGCTCCTTATACAGCGTTCCTTTGGGCAGCAACAGCAGATAACACTGACAACCTATATTGATACGAGTTAAGGTTTACCCTGGTTAACAACAACCTACCTCACCTAAAGTTTAGGTGTCTATAGGATTACTCTATGCTTTAGCCAATGCCATACTATCCTGTATCTCTCTACGTAGTGTGTCCATGAGTCTGCACCTATGATCAATAGTGGGGGCTACACAAGTTCTTACCATAGACCTGGCTCACACAGTGCATATCTATATCAGGGACAGACATCACATAGGTCTAACCAAGCGCACATTATGCCATACTATAATACTGTACCTATCCTCAGTGTATCAATTTAGTGCGTATCATACGCCTGGATACACTCGCAAGGAGAGTGTCTTCAAGTGGGCTCTCAGAGGCTCCTTTTTCCTATATTTCTAGGTAGCTACTATCCGTAGCGTTTGATCCCCAATATTCATTAGGGACTCTATTTACACCTACCCACCTTACCGTAGGTGGGGTATTAAGGATACAGTCACGAGCTGTTTATTATCATTTAATTACGTTTTAACCCCCTATTTTTTATTCAAGGTTATCAATAAAGTATATTTTAAATTTACAACATTACATTCCGAGTGATTGAGTGCTGCAAGACTGGGTCCTTTTTCTTCTGTATGATATTATCACGTCTCCATCCAGTCAGCACCTCATTGTGGTCTAACACTAGCTGTGCGGGTTCCTTTTGCGTGTAGCATGCCTACAGTATACAGTGCAGTATGCCTCGACATTCTAGAAACACTGTATTTTGTTACAGTAGTAAAGGAGCAAATGGAACAATGTAAAACAAATCAACATGGTCTTTTATGGGTGGAGAAAGTACAAAAACATTTATTTACAAATACTCTACAATGTAGAAACATTTTAAGTGCACAGAAATTCAAAACATCAACAGGTGTATGGTTTACTGCTACATTTATGACAACATTTATGTCAGTCATTATGGTTTACAGTCACATGTTTTAAAAACAAATTCTTTATTCATAAAATAAGCAAAACGCAACATCTCCTTTATTAAAGAACGGCAAGTCAAAACATATACTGTACAGTGGGATGGTGTGCAAAACAGTCTGCACCAGTACAGTCCTTGAGGGCAGCAAACAGGGCGGGTTTTCAGGGTAACCTTTGAAAACCGTGCCTGTTTGCGGCCCCCGGGGACTGGAATTGTGCAGGTCCTGTGTGTGTGGACAGCAAGTTAAAACATTTCTGTATAAATACAAGTAAAAAAACACACAACAACATCTGCTTTATTTAAGTACAGCAGGTTAAAACATGTAGAGTACAATACAGTTCAGCACAACAGTATGGTCTTACCTGTGATTACAAAAAAACTTTATTCATAAAATACAGTATACAAACGAAACATCTCCTTTATTAAAGAAACATATACAGTACAGTGGGATGGTGCGCAAAACTGTCAGTCAGACCTGCACCACTACAGTCCTCGAGGGCAGCAAACAGGGTAGGTTTTCAGAACAACCTTGAAAACCGTGCCTGTTTGCGGCCCTCAGGGACTGGAATTGTGCAGGTCCTATGTGTGTGGACAGCAAATTAAAACATTTCTGTATAAATACAAGTAAACACACAACAACATATCCTTTATTTAAGTACAGCAGGTCAAATCATGTAGAGTACAATACAGTTCAGCACAACAGTATGGTCTTACAGAAAGTCCTCCACATTGTCCGTCCATGGCCGATTTCTTGCATGACGCAAAACGCCATTAATGCAGTCTCGAACGCCTTTCATTACAGGATCTGTAATTAGATAAAAGCGCCGCATTTCATCCTGAATGTTCTTTCTTAAATTGGCAGGAAATGCATTTATAACGCGATTTCCTTCGTAGTTCACTTTGAAGGCCCAGTCGCAGTACAATGAGTAGGGAACATGGTGCTTAAAAACTAACAAGGCATACTTGTGGGGTGCACCAGCACTCTTCACGCTATACTTTCCCCTGAGCGCCGGTTGCAGATCGCACAGGGTGATGTCGGGCACCGTATTGATGCGAGCGAATGTAGGTCTTTTGGGAGCAGGTGTGCTTGAGGCAATGGGCGATGGTAGGTTGTCTGGGAGGAAGCTTTCCTCCAGTCTTGGTCACCGTGTTGTCTCCTGGCGTGGTCTTGACGGGGTTGTCATGTCCTCCTCAATGGCATACATGTACACTACATCTTCTGGTGGAGGGGGTGACCTTGGTGATGGAAGGGGGTTGAAGGTCCCATTCATCACATCCATGTCACCCCCCTGCTCCAGCGTCGGGGAAACAGGGGCATTAACACAGAGCAAATAATGTATGACCGCTATGTCAGCCTCTATCTTCTCCATCCGTCGATCCATCCCTTGATCCATTTGTAGCATCCGTTGATCCATATGTATCATCCGTTGATCCATTTGTAGAATCCGTTGCTTCACATTTAGCATTGTCTCCAGAAGCAGATCTATCTTTGCTAGCACAATAGAATTCCCGGGGAGATCCACAGTTATCCCATTCAGCATCCGGTCTAACGAGCTGCTTCTTGTGCATGGCATGTGAACATCTGGGTGGATGGGTGCAATGGAGGATGAGATGGGGGTTCCATGGAGAGAAGCTGCAGCGACGTCGAAGAAGAGTAGAGGAGATGACCTGTGGATATCCGGTAGAGGAGAAGCGGCAGCGTCGTCAAAGAGGGATGGAGAAAGTGACCTTTGGATTTCCGGGCGAGAAGCAGAGTCGTCTAAGAGCAAAGGAGAAAGTGACCCGTGGATTTCAGAGGCAGCGTCGTTGGATAGAACTGGAGAAGATGGCCTGTGGGTTTCCGTGAGGGCGGTGGCAGCATCAAGGACGAGGGGTGGAGAAGACGGGCTGAAGATTTCCGGGACAGCGGCGGCAGAGTCGTCGAAGCGTATGTGAGGAAGTGGTCTGTGGATTCGATGGGTTGGCTGCCAATCGTTTTGCGTCGAGAGTACATCACCGTATATCTGCTTGACATAATAAGGCTGACGTCTATGAAAACCCTTAGCCTTTGGGGTCAGCAGATGGTTTTCTTTATTGGCCTTAGCCTGTCGCTTTTGCCTTGGCGTGGAAATGGCAATCGCCTTTCGCTTTTTCTGCTTGACAGGCACGGCAGAGGCGAATGGGTTCCTGCGTCCGTAGAATCGGGGTTGCTCCATGGAAGCAGGTGGCACAATGCAGTATCTGGACAAGGGCAAGTTCAGATAAAGATCATCGAGTGGTGGGCTATGCAAAATGTGTAACCTTTTATGCATGGCAACCAGGTACAGGTGTTGAAAGTGGGCGTACTCTAATGTGAGTCATTATCGTATAAATACACCATCCATTTTGTGGATTCACTGCACATTGATTACAAATTGACTAAACATCGAATATACATTCTTGTGTTTGTATTTCTTTCTACTCGCAGCAATGGTTGTTAAAAAGATTTACAAGGAGCTCAGCATGAGAATTAAGGACATGTACACGAGCGAACACCGAATTGCTGCTATCCAACGCTGGTTAGCTACTTCTGGCATCGTTGTGCCAGCAACCACCGTGAGCTATCATGCACATGGAAAAAACAGAGACCGCAAAAGGGCACCAAGGGTAACTAACGCGTAAGTATATTTATACAACTTAAAAAAAAATAATTTAAATCTAATATTTTTGTTATTTCTGTTTATTTATATTACAACAGTATATATATTTTGTATATTTATATTTATATTACAACAGTATATATATTTTGTATATTTATATTTATATCAGTATAGTATATATATTTTGTATATTTATATTTATTTTACAACAGTATATATTTATTTTATATTTATATTTATATTACAACAGTATATATTTTTTTATATTTATATATATATATTTCATCAGTATATATATTTCTTATATTTATATTACAACAGTATACAGTATACTGTATATTTTGTATATTTATATTACAACAGTACTGTGTATATATTTTGAATATTTATATTGTATTGTATTGTATTGTATATCTTTATTTATATAGCGCCATTAATGTACATAGCGCTTCACAGTAGTAATACATGGGGTAATCAAATAAATAGCAGATAATATAAATAACAGATCATGGGAATAAGTGCTTTAGACATAAAAGTAACATTTCGGAAGAGGAGTCCCTGCCCCGAGGAGCTTACAGTCTAATTGGTAGGTAGAACGTACAGAGACAGTAGGAGGGAGTTCTGGTAAGTGCGTCTGCAGGGGGCCAAGCTTTATGTACTGCTGCGGCACAGTTTATTCGAGCATTTGCCCGTTCTGTGCCGCAGCAGTAGCCTGGCGCGCGCCCGAGTGTGACGGGCGCGCGCCGAAGCAGCGGAAGAGCGCCCTCCGATCGGGGCGCTCTCCCTACCGCTGCCGGGTCCGCCGGGTCCCCCGGAACCCCCTGCCGCTGTCCCGCGATCGCGGGACACCAGGGCTCCCTCGGGGAGCCCTGGACGCGCGTGCAGGGGGTGCAGGCTCCCGAAGACGCGTGACCGCGCGTCTATGACGCGCGGCACGCCGAGGGGCGGCCACTAGCAAGCCGGGAAATCTCCCGGCTTGCGGATCTGGCCGCACTGCGATAAAGTGTGTCGCCAGTGTATCGTGTTCAGAATATCCACAGTGCTATTCATATGCTTCTTTAAGCAAGTGTGTCTTAAGGTGGGTCTTAAAGGTGGATAGAGAGGGTGCTAGTCGGGTACTGAGGGGAAGGGCATTCCAGAGGTGTGGGGCAGAAAGTGAGAAAGGTTTAAGTCGGGAGAGGGCTTTAGATACAAAGGGGGTAGAAAGAAGACATCCTTTTGTTGATTTATATTACAACAGTATATATATTTTGTATATTTATATTTATATCAGTACAGTATATATATTTTGTATATTTATATTCATATTACAACAGTGTATATATTTTGTGTATTTATATTACAACAGTGTATATATTTTGTATATTTATATTTATATTACAACAGTATATATATTTTGTATATTTATATTTCAACAGTGTATATATTTTGTATATTTATATTACAACAGTGTATATATTTTGTATATATATATTTATATTACAACAGAATATATATTTTGTATTTTTATATTTATATTACAACAGTGTATATATTTTGTATATTTATATCACAACAGTGTATATATTTTGTATATTTATATTTATATTTCAACAGTTTTGTATTGCTGCATACTGTATTAATAGAACAATATATTGTATCCTCTTGATCTACTGTCTCTAATTTTTTTACTTACCGGAATGTTTTTCTTTACATTGTAGGGAGACAACTCTTATGGTGGACAAAATAAGTGAGGAGAATGATGAGAGGAGTGCATTAATGGTCAAATACACTCTGCAGGAAAATCACAATCTCGCTGTATCCGAGATCAGCATAAAGAAGATGAGACGCAGCATTGGATGGAAATATGGACGTGTGAGGTTAGTACTGGACAGTACAGGAGGTAAAAGTGTTGTTTAGGAAACTGTACTGTACCGCTAAAATTATTTATTCCTTGTCCTTACAGAGCGTACCCCATGATAAGGGACGCAAACAAAATCAAAAGAGTGGTCCAGGCCCAGGCATGGATCGACAGTGGGGAGACTTTCCAGTATTGTATCTTCACTGATGAGTCTACTGTGTCGCTGGAGAGATTTGCAAGCTTTGCATTCCACAAAAAAATCCGCATATCTTTGAAGCCGCGGCCAAAACACTCAGTTAAGCTGCATGTATGGGGTGCCATCTCTAGGCGTGGACCAGGATGCATTGTCATCTTTGAAGGTAAAATATATCAAATATAATGTAGCCTTATGCACTTTACTTTACTAGTGTAACCTTACTGTAGGCACTGTACTGTACTATTGTGCAGTTTTTTGAGCACTTTTCTTTTCTTGCTATAGGTATAATGAATAAAGCTTTCTT
Organism: Ascaphus truei; assembly: GCF_040206685.1. Taxonomy (NCBI): domain Eukaryota; kingdom Metazoa; phylum Chordata; class Amphibia; order Anura; family Ascaphidae; genus Ascaphus; species Ascaphus truei. The sequence goes on from NC_134483.1 coordinate 236,768,740, forward strand.
CCAAGACAACATTGTCCCTGAGATAGTGCAATACATCACACGCGAGTTCCCGAATGGTCACCGCTTCTACCAGGACAACGATCCGAAGCACACCGCGTCAACAGCGCATATCCTTGAGCGCGGAATCAACTGGGTGAAGACGCCAGCTGAGTAAGTGCAGTAGACCGTGTCTCATTTTTTCCCCCACTGTTTTTACTGTGTACTGTATCTATTTAACTAATTGTCCTTTTTTTCCAAAGACAGATCGCCAGATCGCCAGACTTCAATCCGATCGAAATGGTCTGGCATCAGCTGAAGGACCATATCCAGAAAGTGGAGAAACCCTCCAAAAATGACGAGTTGTTGAAAGGCATAATTAGTTTTTGGAACGATGTACTCACCGTGGACCGCTGCAATAAATATATAGACCATATTGCGACTGTGTTGCCCATTGTGATCACCCGTAATGGGCAAGCATAAGGAAAGTAGTACTGTGCAGTAGTATTGTAAGTATAGTATGATACAGGTAAGTATGGCACAGATTTTTTCTTTCCCAATAGTCTGAGTATACAGTACAGTAGTTACAGTTTTTTCTTTACAGAGAGAGCAGCACCAGCCATCAGGTTACATACAGTAGTATTTAACAGTAGTCAGAGTATACAGTAGTTACAGTATACAGTAGACTAGTTTGACAGTAGTACAGTAACTGCCTACTAACTGGTCATTTTTTTTCTTTTCAGAGAAAGCAGCACCAGCCATCTAAAGTAGTACTACATATCACACAATGCCATAATACAGTACGCACATACAGTAACTGCACTCATTTTTTGTTTTCTTGTCGTTTCAGGAAAAAAGGGTGGCCTGGGGGGAGGTGGGGTGTTGTGTCCAGTTTAATCTGTTTGTACAGTCAAATGTACAGTATATAATCAGCAGTATTGATGTACACAATACCTCTCCTCTCTCAATGAACTACTGTACTGTACACGGAATGAGAAACAAGATAACGACGGAAAAAATAATATTATTATGTACAGTATACTAGTATATATATATATCTATATATATATATATAGATATATATATATATAGATATATATATATACAGTATACATATATTATACATTACAGTGTATATATATATTATTACATAATATTCTTATAAATGTGCATAATTCATGTTTCTCCATGTTTTACAAATGTTTTCTAAATGTTTATCCAATTTCAATCTGCCAGAACAACTTAATAAAGACTGCATTATGTACTATTCATGATTATTTTTATATTTGTATTTTTTGGTTCCTGATAAAATAAAATAAATATTTATTCACATTCCTGGTAATCATAATCATTGACAACAACCACACCCACCCCCCCCACCACTACTGTATAAGAATGAATGACAAAACAACATGAATCAGTTAATGTTTTTTTTTACTCTCAATTCTCACAATGCTGTGCAAATCAGATTTACATTTCAAATTCGAGAAGGGATTTTCCAAAGCGTTACCATAAACAAAGCCTCAAAGGGTTGGGGGGGGGTTGGGTGAGTCATGTGCAGTATTCAGCTAGCTCCCATCTCAAAGAGGCTTAGAGTACACGCAGGCGCAGTGAGTTGATTGATGCTCGGCTAGGGACGGATTAAAAACACAATGACTAACTTCAGAAAATGAATGACTCTGTTGAGGTGTCTGTCGAAAAGCGTTTGTGTGTGCGTGGGGGAGGGATGAAGGATTAGTTGTGCTGCAGTTCAAAGAAATTACATACGGTAGAGTAGAGTACAGTAATTTCAAAAGGCAGTTCATCATAATAATTTGATCAATAAACTCCCAAATACAACCCCCAAATACAGTACATAAAAAGCAAGTCACTTTATCTCCCTGTGCCTCAGGCACCAAAAACATAGATTGTGAGCTCCACGGGACAGGGAGAGACCTGTGCCTGCAAAATGTCTCTGGAAAGCACTACGTATACTGTAACTAACAGCGCTATACAAAAAATAATATTATTATTATTATAATATCAAGGTGATGCTCTGTGCAAATCAAATTCGAGAAGGGATTTTCCAAAACGTTGCCGTAAACAAAGCCTCAAAGCTCCTGTCTCAAAGAGAATTACATGCAGGCGCAGTGAGGCTTTGTACTGTAGCTCTGCTATGGACTGATTAAGAACACAATGGCAAGATTCAGACAATTAACGACTCTGTGGAGAGGGGGGGTTGGGTGACTCATGCGCAGTAAGCAGCTAAGCAGCTAAATAGCTCCCATCTGAAAAAGGATCACACGCAGGCGCAGTGAGGCTTTGAAGCTCGGCTATGGACGGATTAAAAACACAATGGCAAGATTCCAAAAATTAAAGACAGCCGTGCGAAGTTCAAAGCTTAAGACATACTTTAATTTCAAAAGGCAGTTCATCATAATAATACACCCCCAAATACAGTACATAAAAAGCACACAAATCAACCATGTGCAGTCAAACACACAGGGTCGCAGACAAAAGCTACTGTACAACACAGATTGAATATCGTAATACAGTAAGATGGTTTTTTCAGGCTTGTGGAGAAAAAATAAATAAAAAAATTACAATAAAAAAAATTCACTCACTCAAGCAAGCAGTGGTGGGCGAAGTTACAGGCGCATGCGCAGTAAATTCCTGCTGTCAAGCAGGAATGTGATTGAAACCAGACACACATTCAAAGGAATGGTGTGGGAGAGATGTACTGCATTGCCCAGAAGATGAGAAGTTGAAATACCCTGCAGTGCAGTTAATTATCCCGAGTGAGGGGAGAGCGCTGTATATGCCGAAATGTAACACTGTTACAGTACAGTACACGCCTATGCATTTCAACAATTTTCAAATGAGACATACTGTACTGTACTGCAGAACAGCACTGCAAATGCATGTATACTTTAATTATGCAAATTTACAATTACTGTGCGCGCACACACAGACTGTGTACTGACGTAGGTTGATCCGCGAAGGTATTAGACTTCCAAGACAACAGCTCACAAACGCCCCCCTGAGTTTTTACACAGCATTGCAGTATTGCAGACAGCGAGAATAAAATGCTAATACCACGAGCGCAAAAATAACGCAGTTCACTCCGGTTGAAAACGACACAAAACCGCACATAACCGGGATAATCTGAAAATCGCGGATCTAGCCGATTTAGACTCAGGTCGGCCGCCACTGTAAAGAAAGAAAAAAGAAGATTTGGGTACCTGATCCGGATCTTCATGGCGGATGGCATTGGATGCTGTTGGAGGCCTTCAAGGTACGTGAGCTTCATGTTACCCCAGGAGTCGGAGGGCCACCGCTTCTAATGGTAAGTAATATATTGACTGTTTGTAAATGTCTCTTTTTACAGGTTTCTTCATTGGATGTGTTTTTTGATTTTTTGGGGGAGGCACATTGACTGATAATATATTAATCTGTACCAATTTAGGGTACAGATTAATACATTATTATGACAATATTTGGGGGGCATTTGTGGCTTGGTATTGCTGTTGTTTTTTTTTAAATTTCAATTTCTTATGTGGATGTGATTTTTTTTTTTTCCTGCTTAATGTAATAAAATGTTTGCGATTGGTTTTCGTTTGTAGATAATGTTGATTTATGTTAGCTAATGCGTTTTATGGTTATTTCAGATATTGTTTGAATGTATTTCTTTGTCTTTTAATGTTTACATTCATTAATGTTGTAGTAATTCATTGGTTTGATTGGTTAGTGTTACTATTTATTTTGAGTTGGTTTAGGAATTAATTGGTTAAATTGGTTAATGGTTTAATTAATTCATTGTTGATGTTGTTACTGCTTGTATTCATTGGATTAGCTGGCTACTGTTTTTATTTAGGTATGCTAATGCAGTGTTTAATAATGGGCAAATAATCTATTATCCATATCTGGATAATAGTTATTTTGCACATTATTGTACTGTATGTGTTAGGGGTGTGTATTTAGTTATAAATATTGTTTATTATTTTTGTAGGCACAACATTGGTACCGCAGGCCCGCGGGGACCCCGGGATGGCCGCGGGGTCAGCCGGGGACACCCGCGCGACCCCCGGCCTCCCTCAGGGAGGCCGGCAGGGTCAGCCGGGGACACCCACGGCCTGTTGTATGGGTGTTGCGCATGCAAAAATGTAAAGCAAGAAATTTTTCAAAGTCCAGATTTTTTTGCGTCTACCTTGAGCTGACGTGTTCTGTTGAACGCAACTTTTGCGTACGCTAAGGTTGCGTTGCTTAGTGCATCCCGCTTAAAGGCAGAATTTAACGCAAACAGGGTAACGAACGAGCAAAATTGGACAGAAAAATTTCCTGAAAAAAGTCAGTTTTAGAGCGCAAAGTGCCTGTTTGCGTGTCTTAGTGCATCGTGTTCAGCGCAACATCACATTCTAACAGCACTTTACACTCTAAAAGCGACTTAAAGGAGCTTAGTGCATGACCCCCTCAGGTCCTTTTCCTAGTCATCCTTCAATTTTCACACCTCTATGTTGAGAGTTCTGCTTTCTTGGCATGAGACTTCTACCTCTGTGTTGAAAGTGTGTAGCTCTTTCTGAGAGACTTCCAGAGCAGTACTGAGACTGTGAACCTAATTTTGAGTAACTTCCAGGACTACACCAAGACTTTAAATCTCTTTCTGCGAGACTTCCAGTTCTGCACTGAGACTGTGAAATTCCTTTTGAGAGATTCTCAGCTCTTTACTGAGACTACGGATTCATTCTGATAGAGTTCAATCTCTATACCGAGGCTGAGTGTATTTTTTATAAGAGGCTTTCAGCTCTGCTTGAGGCTCCTCATTTTTCTGATTTAGTCAGCAATCATTTTTTCACAGCTGCTCTGTTTCTCATCTATGGCAATAATAGCAGCATTGGCCGTCTCCAGCTCAGTCATCAGCTCCTCCAAATTACTACGCAAGCGATGCTCTGTTATTTCCAAAGTTGCATACTTAAGGAGATATGGAAACAGAAACCTCTTTAACTTGGTTTTAACTTCTCATTTCTTTTCCGATTGTTTACGGAGGAGATTACAGTCTTGTCTGTTAGTTTGCAGTGCAACTTCAGGGCTGATCAAAGGTCATTACTTATTTATTACGCCTCTGGTTCCCTGGTATTTAATTTTTTAGGGTTTATCACTGTCAGAACTGGATAGACACCTCTTCAGGGCACACAACTTCTGCTTTAGGCCTCTGAAAATTCTAACATTTCAAGAACAAAAATGTCAGTTGCTCTAGGCTTCAGGGCATCTCAGCTTTCATCACCTTCTGATGTCATCTGCGAACATGTCAGTAAACCTCCATGGTAAGCTGAGAACCTCTTTTATTTTTATTCATCTTTACTTTAGAAGATCTGGTGCATTAGGGATACTAAGGTCTTTGCTTTAAACTTTTGCAGTTCCAGGGCACCCAGTATGCTTTGTTGGCTGTTGCACCCTGCTGTGACAGTGAAGGAGTTAACCAGGCTCATCAATAAAGGTCAAGCCCACTTGGTCAACCCTGACCTGTGGTTTAGGGTCTTAGAGTGTCAGGTCTGGGACACAAGTGTCGAAAATGTATTTCTTCAACTGTATACTAATTTTGCAACAATAAAGAATTATGTGATTTTTGCCTTTATTGGAGAGCTGGGATCGGGAGATTTCTAGGCTGTAAGTTTCAGGGTGGGTTTTTCGGAGAAGTCTTTACAGAATGTGGCTATGTGTCGGGGTTCCAAAGTTATGGGATACTCCAAAAGTTGTATCCGGGAATTGAGTGAAATTCTCTGATACAGCCAAGCACATTACACCCCAAAATTTTGACTCTGGAAGCATTATTACGGCTCACCACAAGGATCCCTGCTGTAGCATCATCCAGACAAGGTAAATTGGTATGAAGGGGTTAACCTAGATCTGCAGCTATTCATGGATTCCCTAGTGTAACAGGGGTTCCACAATATAGCAGAGATACCCAGATACATGCCCAGGTACACTGAGCCTAGTGTAGGGGTTCAGGGGCTGCTCCAGCTTAGTCATAAAGCTGAGTAGGTTTTTCAGTGTCTAAAAGGTTTAAAAGTAAATTCTCATGTGTGCCAAGAATGAGGCTAGTGATTGTAGGGAATATATACACTCACTCCATAACTGACACCAGAATAGAAACTCAGAACTTTTAGCACACAGAAACAGGACACAAAATATTGTATTGAATGGTTATAGTTTAATGTGTATATGTGTTGGTAACATGTACAGTATATGAACTGAGGGATTTTTTAAGTCATGGATTTTGGCCAGCCCAGATGCGACCAAGCTTGGTGCCTCTGTGTCTGTGTGAAGTCCGTATTTGAAAGCCTCAGGGATGCCAAGGGGTTGGAACATGAGGGGTATTGCAGTTCTTCCTGACTACCCAGATCATGGGCTAACACAAGGCTAACCGGCAACCATTTGCCCAACCCCAGACTCTGTGGAGACTGAACAGCGGGTGGGCTCAGTATGCAAAGAGGCAGAGGTGCCAGGTTGGCGCATGCCCCATTTGCAGACTGAGAAAAGGTGCCCTCCTGGCTTTACAACCCGGCAAATTGGTGATTGGCTGGCAGGGGATTCCCACGCTCTGATTGGCTTTTCAGGTTACTGAATGAAAGCCTGAAAGCCTTACGAGAGCTTGCAGCCAATCAGGAGTGCAGATTCCAAGCGCCAAATCAACAGACGCAAATTCAAAGATGCTCAGAACTAAATAGACGCGAGCCGGCTTCAAAAAATTTCAAGTCAGAAAAGTTTCTAAATCCAGCTTTTTAGAACGTACAGTAGCGACATACTTTATCGCACTAAATGCCGGCGGCATGCCGGGATCTACCCCAGCTGCCGCCAGTAATAACCGCGCGCCGCCGCGTTTCCCCCACGCACCCCCCCTCCAACTCGCGCGCAACTTATTATGCTTCCGGACCCCGAGCCCGGCTTCTGCTCTGCCCCTCTGCTTCCCCGCACCCCCGCTTACCTTAATTTGATGTCCAGGGGTGTCGGGGAAGCCTGGGGAAGCCGGGGAAGATGGGGAAGCCGGGCGCGCATGTGACTGTGACGTCACAGTGCGCCGCCACGCGCCGCGGCTACCCGCTTCCCAGCCTCATACAGCCAGCGGCATTTGCTCGAATAAGAGCTGCCGCTGCTGTAGCTGTCGCAGCTGACATTGCATGCCGAAAACAGTTCCAGGACTTTTGCGAGTAACTACCAGTCATTGGAAAGTGTTCTAAAAAGGTAATCTTAAGGAATTTTGCTCTAAAAAAGGATTTATTAATTAGCCCCATTCACAGTAAGTGTGGTACCTTGAATTGTATAACTTTGTGTGTTTGTCTTCTACGAGAAATAAATTACCATTTATTCTACCATCTTGTTTTGCTCAATCAATGATCCCAGTAATAAAAAGGTGTTAGAAACCTGGTATCCCGTGACAGGCTTTTAACTGGTGGCCGAAGTGGGATCGATTGAGCCTATGTTATAAACTGCGGGGTTTTATAACATAGCGGGGAAACTCAAAGATTGCGAGCTCCCAAAACAAGCAGTAACTTACACGTTTCACAAAGCAGGGAAAACACAGGTTCTCTTTACCCCTTAGCTTAGTGCCTGCGAACATGGACAAGCAATCAGGACAAGCAATCATGGGACCGCGCCAAGGTTGTGGCCCATTGTGATAGTTATGGGCTACTGATAGACGGTCGGTCAAAGACACAGCTGAAGCAGGACTTGGAATTTCACGAAGCCAGTATTGTTTCACACAAGGGAAATAGCCCCTCAGCTGCAGTTGCAGTGGTCACAAGTCAACCCGGGGTGCAGGAGGTTATTTCAGCGCCGGTGGTGGTGAGGTTATTTCAGCGCCGGTGGTGGTGGATGGAAATTGGGAGGGAGCGGGCACCCACCGGGATAATGGTGGAGGACTGATACCTGGGAGTGTGGCAGTTTTAGCCCCTGTGGCTATCGGGCCAGACGTCCCTGGCATCACCACACTTTGCCTCATGGGGAGTAGGGGCTACCGCAGATGAGCGGATCAGGATGCTTGCAGCAATCCACAGAACAGCATCTCACAACTCTCACCTGGTTAGCCGGAAACCCCGCGTGTGGACCACCACAGTTTCAACAAATTTGTTGATTACACGGACAAGATCGATGGGTTTCTCAGTGATTTTGAGACCCAATGTCGTCAGTACCGAGTGTTGCGGAAGGACTGGGTTTTGCAACTAAACCCCTTATTGTCCAGCGTGGCCAAAGAAATGCTGCAGGTGATCCCGCCTGAGGATGGTGATGATTATAACCATGTAAAGGCTATGTTGCTCACCAAATATTCCCTCACCCCAGAAGCTTACTGGGGCATGTTCCGGAAAGGTGAAAGATACTACAGGGAGTCTTATATCCGGTACGGGGCCCGCATGTCATTGCATGCGACCCAGTGGGTGGCAGGTTGTGGTATCACCAAGTTCCACACATTATTGGGCGTGATGTTTAAGGAGCAACTTTAACAGCCGTGTCCCTCGGACGTGAGGGCATGGGTTTTTGACCGTAAACCTAAAACCCATGTGGAAGCTGCTAAAATGGCTGATGAATTTGTGACCAGCCGAGCTTTGATGCCCAAAAAGGGGTCTACCAAGGACACAACCACTTTGGCCAGAGGAGCCATAACCACCCTTCAGTGGAAGAGCAAGCCTGCAGCAGAGGGCAGTGCACCCAAAGCTGCAGAGTTCAAGCATGAGAGGAGGTGATACCTTTGTAACAAAGTTGGTCACATCAGACCAAACTGTCTGGACCGTGCAAAGTCTGGTGGACACTATCAGGGGCAATGCTCTCCAGCTGCGAGGGCAGTCGCCCGTGTGCGGCTGGCACACACAGAGGAGCCAAGTACAGCCATCAGACCAGCCCCGCCGGGAACCTCCATGGAGAGATCTGCACTTGTCATCCAGGAACCAGCAGCGGAAACAGAGGGACATCAGATTGCACCAGTTGGGATGCAGTCCAACGATGTTCGCAGAAACATCTGCGCAAGGTGACCATCAGAGATCGTCAAGTAGCCGGCTTGCTGGACTCCGGTGCCACTTTTACCCTGGTCCGACGTGATATGGTCTGGCCAGGGGAATTGCTCTCGGGCACCGGGATGCAAGTGACCATGCCAGATGACGGACCGCCGTCCATCCAGGTTGCCCGGGTCTTTCTTGATTGGGGTGCCGGACGTGGCATGTGGGAGGTGGGGGTATTGCCCAGGTTAGGTGCTGAGGTCCCCCTTGGCAATGACTTGGGGCATGTAACATGCATTTTTACAGCAGAGCTGGCTCCTGTTGAATCGATTACCAGGAGCCAGTCATCAGGAGTTGCACCTGAGGGGTTCGCCGTCCCCCCGCCATTGGGATCAACAGTTCCAGGGGTTTCAGAGGAGACCAAGAAGGTAATCCAAACTGGGTCGTGACAGTGTGCTGACTTACCTCCTCCTTTACATGTTTCCCCCCTGACTTAGAGACTAAGGGCATCATGCAGTAAGCAGCGGAAAGGCAATTCTCGCTACTTTCCCACCAAAAATGGCTACCCCTATTCAGTAAGGGGCGAGAAAGTGGCGAGAATAAAAAAAAACGCCAGTTTGGTTGGCGGTTATTTTTTTCTGCCGGTGGCGAGGCGAGATGGCACTTTCCGCCTAAAATAGAAACATTTTCCTCCACGCTATATTCTAGTAGTGGCGAGTAGCTTAGCGGAGCTATTCGCCACTCTAGAATGGTGTTTTTCTGGTGAATCAGCCACGCAAGAAAAAGTTGGCAACTTGATGGTGAAAGGCTGCTGATGAGTGGCGGATCAGCACTTAGAAAAATTTCTGGCCTTTTTCCTGGCTGGGATTGATGCCGGTGGTCTCCGGAGCTGATACCATTAATACCAGCACCGGACCCCCCCGGCATGCATCCGAGGCAGGAAAAATGCATTTAAAGGTCACTTCATTACCCTAGCGGCTAACCGCTAAAGCAATGAAGGGGTTAAACAGTCGTGCCAGGTTTATTGTGGGTAGCGGGGGTGGGTGAAGGGGGTATTTGGGCCTTGTTGTTTGTTTAGGGCTTGCGGGGGGGTTGTGGGCGCTTAACCCCTTCACGACCGTAGCAGTTAATACCGCTACGGTCATGAAGGGGTTAAACCCTCCCGCTACCCACCCGCAAGCCCTAAACAAACCACCGTTGGGACTAATATCCCCCTTCACCCACCCCCGCTACCCACAATAAAAAGAAAACACATACAACAGCCCCACACTAACTAAAGAAATATATATATATATTACACCAACAACACCTATACCCCTCTAACATACAGTATAGTAATGGGCACAATGACTATTATCCACAAATGGATAATAGTGCATGTGTCCATTTAAAATACATACAGATCAATAAAGACATTAAATACATGTAGCACTCACCCATGTCCGGCTGCCACGATGAAGGCCATCCTCATCTTCATCCTGCTAATGCCCCATCCACTTCTGCAAAACAGACAGAAGAATAAAAACATCCAATGTAATGTCCCCTAACCCCTTAATCACCATAGCGGTTATTAACCACTACAGTCATTAAGGGGTTAACCCACCATCACCCACATACCCTACCCCACTACCCCCCCACCCCCTGAGGCCTAACCACCCTCACCCACTACCCACAAGGGAGTCCTACCACATACCCTTGGGGCCAATACCCCCTCCCCCCACCCCAACACATACAGAACAATAATGTGCCAAATAACTATTATCCACACAGGGATAATACATTATTTGGCCATTATTAAACACATTAACTAGCATAGAAAAATAAAGAAAATTCTACTAACCTCTTCAATAAGAAGGCCCCGTCACCAGCATCATCCTTGTGGTCCGTTGCCAAAATAATACATAGCCAATACATTGCAATGACATTCACATATCAATGAACCCCTTAATCACCTTATCGGGTACTAACCGCAAAGGTAATTAAGGGGTTAAGCCATCCTGGCAATGGCAATACCACTTATCCATAACATCCTCAATGAAATAAAATGCAATTTCCTAAACAAATCTAATGTAAACATCCAATCTAAAGCATCAAATGCCAATCCAAAGTCTCAAATGCCACTTAAAACATTGCATTTACATTGTATACATGCTGCATAAAATGTAAGCTACATGTAGACGCAGCAAATCAATGTTAACAATACAATATTCCAACTAAAATAGCATTATATCAAAAGAAGTATACAATGTAATCCAATAAAGTCACCATCAATCAATTAGCATATATTAATTACATCCCCAAACAATTAAAATAGCATCCATACCAATTACACATTTAACTATAGCAACCGTTAAAGAGAACAAGTTAGCATCATACAAAATAGGACACCAACAATTACAATATAGAAAAGCAAGCCTCACCATGACCTAAAGTACAGCATAGAAGCCAAAAAATTACATCAATCTAATTATAAAATACATATATGCATAGCAGCATAGCCAATATCATTTACAATAGTGCAAAGAAAGCTTTTACAACACTATCATTTCTTACCCTGTATGTATATATCTCTCTAGACATACATACATACATACAGTGGCAAGAAATGATGTACAATAAAAAAAATATACACATGAAAAAAGCAACAAAAAACACAGTTACATTAGATACATTTCTTTAGTTAACTTACCATTACTTGACCCACTTACCGACCGCTGGTGGTTCCACTCACCGACTCCCGTTGATCAGCTTACTCACGAACCAATCCATGAACAGGAACCCATAAAATAATAAACCAGAAAATAATAAACATTAAAATAATAAAACACGACAATCCAGGGGTCTTCTACTTGTAATCCATCTTCATCTGTATTCTTCTATCTTCTTCCGGGGTCTTCTTCCCGTCTGCTGCCACGCCGTGGTCTTCTTTCTTCTCCGGAGGTCCTTCCTCCTCGGCGTCTGGCTTCAAAATGAGACGACATAGGCTTTTAAAGGCTGATTGGGCCGTGAAAACCATGTGTTTTGGCAGATGCAAAAAAAAATGATGACGTCACTTAAAGGCAATGAAAGCACAGCCAATCAGAATGGCTTTGCTTCAATTGCCTTTAAGATGACGTCATTAAAAGAAACATGGCCGGCCTCACATGGTACGGCAGCCAATCAGAGTGTGGGAACTCCATCCCAACTCTGATTGGCTCTAGTAGACCATGTGACAGAGGCATGGGGAAGAACGGATATGACGCCATTGAAAGCCTGTCACATGGTACAAAATGCCCGTAGCCGATCATTCATCCCAGGACAGCAAGTACTTGTTCTAAAGCCCACTCAGAAGAACAAATGAATGGCTGCCTGGTCTGGACCGTACATGGTTCTCAGAAAGATGAATGAGTACAACTATGTTGTGCAGTTAGATGGTGAGACAGGAAGAACTGGAACATATCACATCAATATGTTAAAAGAGTATTTTGCACCGAGTGTGGTATCAGTGCTGGCTATCTGTAGCCCACCAATGCGGGACCTGGCGAGCAATGCTCTTCCTCACCTCCTAGGGGAGACTAGGAAGGGGGGCACAGTAGAGCAGGTTGAGATAGGATCCATGCTCAGTGAGCGACAGAGGGTACAGGTGAGAGCTATGCTAGATCAGTATAAGGTTCTGTTCACGGACAAGCCGGACAGAACACATATCACAGATTACCCAGTGCTCACCGATGAGCTAAGACCTCTGCATAAGCATGCCTATCGGGTATCAGCAAAGGTTAAGGGCAGTATAGAGAGGGAAGTAGAGGAGATGCTGGCCCTGTACCATCCCAGAGCCCTTGAGCTTGTCCGGTTGTCCTAGTACCTGAGAAGGACGGGACCACCTGTTTCTGTGTGGACTACAATCAGCACAATGCAGAGACAGTGTCAGATGCTTCTCCCATGCCCCACATGGATGAGCTGTTAGATGAGCTAGCGGTGGCAAAGTATCTGACAAACATGGATCTGAGCAAGGGGTATTGGCAGATCCCCCGCTGACCCAGGAGGTTAGGGAGAAGTCAGCATTCATCACTCCAAGTGGCCTCTATTTATTTATAGTGATGCCATTTGGCATGAAGAATGCCCCGGCTACCTTCTAACGCCTGGTCAATAGGTTACTGGAAGGGGTACAGGGTTTCGCAAGGGCATACCTGGATGACATAGCAGTGTTTAGTGGGACATGGGACAGTCACCTAGTTCATTTAGCGGCGGTGCTGAACAGAATTAGGGAAGCAGGGCTCACATTGAAACCCACCAAGTGGGATAGTGGGTATGGCAAAAGTTTTGTACGTAGGGCACAGGGTGGGTGAAGGGCACCTCAAGCCTGAACCAGCGAAGGTTGAGGCTATAGTGCAGTGGCCAGTCCCCAAAACCAATAAGCAGGTTTTGGCTTTTTTTAGGCACCGCTGGCTACTATAGGAAGTTTGTCCAACAGTACAGCGCCGTGGCTAAACCCTTGACAGATCTGACACAGAAGCTACTCCCAGTTCTGGTAGCCTGGTCTCCTGCCTGCGAAACTGCATTTCAGGAACTCAAGACAACGCTGACAAGCGCACCCATTCTCACAACCCCTGACTACTCAAAGAGATTTTTTGTGCAGACCGATGCCTCCGATTACCTGGGGATAACCCAGGAGTTGGATAAGGGAATTGAGTGAGATTCTCAGATGCAGCCAAGCACATTGCTCCGGGTGAACTCTGTCTCTGAAAATGCTATTACAACTCACCGCCAGGATTCCTGCTGCAGCATCTTCCAGACAAGGTAAACGGGCATGAAGGGGTTAATGTATACCTGCAATCATACACGGGGCCCTTGTATACAGAGGGGTCCATAGTATAAAGAGAGGTACCCATATACATGCCCAGATACCCTGCATCTAGTAAAGGGGTTCATGGGGTCTCCAGCTATGTGATAAAGATGAGAGTGGTTTCGTATGGGTAAAAGTTTTTAAACTTATTTTTCTAAAGTGTGCCAAGTATGAGGCTAGTGAGTGTAGGTAATTTATACAGTCACTCCATCCCTGACACCAGAATATGGACTTATACATCTTTACTGCACAGAAGACAGGACACAGTATATTTTATTAAAGAGTTACATTACTAGGTATATGTACTGATAACCTGTGAATGAACTGTGGGATTTCCAAGTCATGGATTCCAATAGACAAGATAGCTACCAAGCTTGGTGCCTACTGTATGGGTCTATGCGGAGTCCTGACTTGAAAGCATCAGGGATGCCAAGGTGTTAGAACAGGAGGGATACTGCAGTTCTTCTTGAGTACCCGCATCCTGGGCTAACACAGGGCTATCCGGCCACCATTTGCCAGAACCCAGACTCTATGGAGCCTGGACAGCGGGTGGGCTCAGTATGCAAGGAGGCAGAGGTGCCAGGTTGGCACATGCCCCTTGACAGACTGAGAAAGGTACCCACCCGGCTTTACAATACCGGCAAATCGGTGATTGGCTAGCAGAGCAATTCCCACGCTCTGATAGGCTGTAGAGGTTTGTGAATGGGACACTGAAACCCATAAGGAGCCTTGTAGCCAATGAGAAGCAGACATTCTACGCTCCAAACCATCAGGGTGAAATTCAAAGATACTCTGTACTGAATAGACGAGAGCCGGCCTGAAGGATTTTCAACTCAGAAAAGTTTCTAAGTCCTGTTTTTGAAAACGTAGCGGTCGCGGTGGCATTGCATGCCGAAATCAGTTCCAGGACTTTCATGAGTACCTACCAGTCAAGGAAAAGGGCTCCTACAGAGGTAATTTTTGTGAATTTCGATGAGAGGGTAGATTTATTTGTTAGCCCCATTCCCAGTAAGTGTGTTAACCCTGTAAATTGTGTTACAATGTGTGTATGTCTTTTCCTGAAATAAATTACAATTTAGTTTACCTCCTTGCTTTGCTCAATCAATGATCCCAGTATAAAAACGTGTTGATAAACCTTGTCTCACGTGACATTGCATATAAGATTGTGTCATATGCATACAGTACATGTGTATTGAAGCTCCCTTACAAGCTGTAGGAAGATCATTGATGAACACTTAGAAGAGTAGGGGCCCCAGAACAGAGCCACAGGTGATATCCAAAAGGGTTGGGGTTGGAGCCTGAGATAGACACATGTTGGGATATACCTGATAGGTAGGAATTAAACCAGTTTAAATCATGCTTCCCTGTTCCAGAGGACTGGAGTTTGTTAAGCAACCTTATCAATATTATTTCCTAGCTTACAGTGCTTCCACTGCAGCATGCCATAGGCCAGCTCCCCGCTGCCTGCTGCTGCAGGGACAAGAGCCGCCCCTCAATGGGGCCAGGCTCGCTACAAGGGGAATGTTTTTCCTTAAGACAGGAAAATTGTGCTCAATACTAGCGACGAGCGATATGGTCACGACCGCTGGTGGTTCAGCCAATGAGGGTGAACCTGCCTGGTAACATCATCACCGCACCCCCCACCACACTTCCGTCACGCCCCCTCCCCCATCTTTCCTCCTGCAGCTCACTGCAGACCGGGGTTGAGAGCTGCACATGCCGCCAGCCTGCAGCCGTGTGTGCAACTCAGACAGCGGGGTCCTAGCCATAGAAGTAAAGGCATGCTAAAGCTTAGTACCCTTTTCTGGATGTGGGTCTTAGAGTGGTATACTAAACTATGTAAAGTGACTAATATGCCTATGTGATTCATTACCGCTAACCGTACTGTATGCTTTTTATGTTGGCCTCAGTTAATAGAAAATACATTTTGTGTAATACAACATTAATGGGAATATTACATTTCACTGAATTCCTTCCATATTAGCTGGCTTCTGGGTTTCAGGGGCTTTACAAAAGTGGTTAGACTGTACCTGGTCTCGCTCTATGGCGCCGCAACAGGGAGAGATCAAGGTTTTTCCTTATTCTTCCTCTTCATGAGAGGTGCGCATGTGCACCGGCAGAGATTGACGTGTGGGTAACGCTGGCGGGTGTGTGCACGTCCGGCACGCTCCCCCGCTCCTTAGGCACGTTCCTTGGCCATATGAGCAGAGAAGCCTCTCACTGTCTCTGCGCAAGCGCGGGACAGCTCGGCTTCCTATCTTTTGGCCCAGGATTGCATGTGGGAGGTGGGGGCTGTTTGTGGGGGCGCGTGCGCGTGCCTGACTGACCCCACACCAGTTCCTCATTAGAACTAGATGACGCTGGCGGGTGCGTGCGTGTCCGGCACGCTCCCCTGCTCCTTAGGCACGTTCCTTGGCCATATGAGCAGAGAAGCCTCTCACTGTCTCTACAGCTCGGCTTCCTATCTTTTGGACCAGTATTGCATGTGGGAGGTGGGGGCTGCTTGTGGGGGCGCGTGCGTGCACCTGACTGACCCCACACCAGTTCCTAATTAGATAGATCGTGGGGAGGTTCTAGCATTCGCTTTAGGATTGGTAAGCCAATTACTTTTTAACCTTTAAATATGTTAATGATGACAGGATGTGTATGCCTTGATAAAGTGCTCTGTGTAGCACGAAACATGTTGGTAGGGTAATGCCTTGCCCCCTTTTTTCCATGACTATTAAACCCTTTTATGAATAACGCACTTTCCTCTTTTTAATTCCTCTTTTGGATAAATTCCGATTGTGCTCTACCATTTCTTTCTTCTATTGCATGCTATCTTCACGGACAGAGGCACACCTTGAAGGTCTGATGGGAAAAACATTAACGCTGGAGCAGACTTGTGAGTGTTTCCTGCTTGCTACATGGTTATATCATTTCACTAAGGGATTAGGGTATTATTCATTGGGGTGATTATAAGCTCTTGGGTTCCTGGACAACTTGAGTGCCATCTATGCTGGCTTACCAACTAGGATACCACACCCAGTACCCTCCCTACAATCAAGATACATCCCAGACCTCATACAGGATTTATCATCATTATTTCATCATTACCTTGACTGTATATGGTTCTTAGCACCACGCATTATATTCCCGTTCATTATTATTGCGAGGTAGCTTGATGTTACAGCTTTACTATAGGAAGTGCGTTTATTCCTTTTTTCGTGCCTTGTTTGCACAAATTCATATATTCATTTTTGTGAGGGGTTGTGTTTTCCACTACATCTACACACCCTCACATTACTATTGGGAATAGTCAAATATGGAATTGGAACTGGAGGAAGCTAGTACATCAAAGGATACTTCATCATATGCCTTTAATTGTATTGATAATGAATTAAGGACTAAGAAAGCCGAACAAGTGTTTGAGAACAGATTGGAAACTGATTGTGTAGATTTCACGGACCTTAAATCTTTATTCACTAGACTAGAAAAATGTCTATCAAGTGATATTCGGAACTGGTGGGACATTATTGTATTGCAAAACTATGTAAGAACACAGAGAATCCCCCGTGGTTTACGAATTAAGAAATCTCCTTCATTTGGTTTCCCTGATGGAAACTTTGAAAAAGAATGGACTGACATATTAAATGAATGTTCATTTAAATTAATTGATCTTATCATTAGAACGAAAACAAAAGATAAGGTCATCTCCCAGGGAGAGGTGAAAACTATGCAAACCAAGTTGCATCAACATAAAGATAAGGAGGGATTCCAAGCACTAGACAAGATTTTAGCAACAAACATTTCCAAAATGGAAGAAACTATAATGACAAAAAAAGAAACTAAATATGAGAGGGATAAAGCAGATTACATCAAGAAACAAATCTATGTCTGGCAGTGACCTATACCCTTTAGAAAATCTAGGTCATCTACCCCCTCTAAAGGAAATACTAACCAGTCTGGAAATAAGCAAAGATCCATCCTTAAAAAGAACATTTCTTTCACACATTCAACTAGTGGTGATTCCGATGCTTCCGATAATGGTCTTTTTTCTCAAAGGAACTTTTCACATGATCTACATACAGGAGGACAGTCCACTTCGGGAGGAACAAGAGATGAAAACGGACACCATACAAATGATCGCAGAGATAGCGATTCTGGATCCCATCAAGGTACCTCAAAAAACTACCGCCCCCCCAAAAAGACGAGACGGGGGACAAGGGGAAGACATCGCTCCACAGTCGCAGAAAAGAAAGATGAATCACTGACACACTTTAGGGGTCATTAACCTTTCTAAAGTGACACTTTCAATGGCAGAATTGTCAGTTCTTTATAAAGGACTCAAATATGCTCCCAATGCCAACTTTAATCTGTTTGAGACGGTTATTGATATGCATCATTATGTACGAAAATTAACTTTCAAGAAATTTTTAATAAGGGCGTAGATCGCTCCACTATTTCATCAACTAACGAAAGTCTCATTTTGTCTTCCCCTACTGTAGAACAGGCTGGTTCTCCATCTTCCGAGCTGGGTTTCTTCTCCTTCAGGGACCTTTGCAGTCTGCAGGATCTAAGCGAACTTCTAGATGACCAAAAAGATACTCAACTAGATCCTGCAATATTTTTAGGAAGAACACCGTCAGGTTTAAAGAACAAGTCCTGTTTTTATCCTGCACACTGCAAAGGTAATAGTTTAATCACATTCAAAAAACTTATAGAGAGAGATCTTACATTCTTGTCTAGAGGCTACACCTTCAACATCTCCCCTCTTAATGAACCCATTAGCAATCTTAGTGCAGATGAAAAATCTGCTTTATTCTCTCTAAGGAGTAATAAAAACATCATCATAAAGGGGGCTGATAAAGAGGGGGTGGGGCTATTGTTGTCTTAGATAGCCCCCAATACAAACTGGAGGCATAAAGACAATTGGAGGACATCACCTCATATGTAGTTTTGAGTGGCGATCCCACTACCCCCTTCCTTAAGGAACTTAGATCACTTCTGGAGTTTGGACAAATTCTTGGAGTCCTGGACCAGAAGGAGATCAATTTTCTATACAAAGAACATCCCATTATCCTTATCTTTCACCATCTCCCGAAGATCCACAAGACATTGGTCTCCCCTCGTGGGAGGCCGATTGTCTCAAGCATTGGATCGTCGGGAGATGGTGTTTCAAGATATGTAGATACATTCTTGCAGGATATGGTACAGGCTTTACCATTATACATAAGGGACAGTGGAGATCTCCTCCAGAAATTGGAATCTGTCGTATGGGAAAACAATTTCCTATGGGTAACACTAGATGTTACATCTTTATATACTGTAATACGACACGAACAGGGGGTGACAGCTGTCAGCTCTTTCTTAGATAAATCAGAACTTTCACAAGCACAGAGCACTTTTATCTTAGATTGTATCAACTACTTACTCACTCACAATTATTTTTTATTTGACGACATATTTTATCTCCAGACACGTGGAACGGCTATGGGTACAAGTTTCGCCTCATCATATGCGAACTTGTTCCTTGGTTGGTAGGAGTCGTTCCACGTGTTTGGAGATAGGAATCTATTTAGACATCACATATTATTTTACAAGCGGTATATAGATGACCTTATTTTCATTTGGAAAGGGGGAGCACAAGCACTTTTATTGTTTATAGATCACCTAAACAATAATGATTTTAATCTACACTTTACGCACAATTATGATTTTCACCATATACACTATTTGGATTTGTTTTTGTTTATTGATATGGACAAATCCATCCAGAGTGATGTATACAGAAAAATAAATTCACGCAACACTTTTTTGAGAGCTGACAGCTGCCACCCCAGGTCCCTGATACGAGGAATCCCTAAGAGACAGTTCATTCGTATCAGACGAAATTGTTCAAATTACGAAGATTTTGAAAGACAATCAAATGATCTTATAGACAGATTCCAAGATAGAGGATATAATAAAACAGATCTTTATAAAGTCTTTGAAGAAGTAGCACTCATGGATAGATCATCTCTGTTTAAAAATAGCAATTCATTAAGTACTAAAAAATTAACTAGACACCAATTAACATCACAATACACTCCAATATTTATAACAAAATATAGTGTTCAATCTGAACAAATAAAAAATATTGTCAAACGATATTGGAGTGTTTTATCAGTGGATCCAGCATTAAAAACAATATATCGGGGGGTGTGTCCAGGACGCCAAAGAAGATGGCCACGTGAGAGCAGAGCTCCGCCAACCCTCGAGCATAAATTTACATCAAAGCGCCTTTAGTCCCAACTTCTGACCCAACAAATATAACCCCAAACAAGATAAAAGCCCTGCAATGGCCAACAAACAAAAAGCGCCGCCCGCTCAGGGAGTAAAAAGCTTTTCTCCCCGACGCAACGGAGCTCAGACACTAACCCAAAAACCCAAGATGGCCCCGGAACAACGAGCGCACGAGGCCCCAGGCAGCAGACCTCAGATAGGGATCGGAGGGAACAATCACTAAACCCGGAGGCAACCCTCACCAGGGAATACATGCAGGAACTTATGACAAGCATGCTTGACAAACTGCATGTCTCCATACAAAAAGACCTGAAAGCTGCAGTGACCGAATTGAGGCAGGATATCACAGGCCTAACCGAGCGGATCACAGCCCTAGAGTCAAAAACGGAGGAGACGCTGCAAGAACAAACAGCTGCTGATGACGAAATCTTCCGACTAGGGATGGAAATCAACTGCCTCAAAGACAGCCTCGAGGACCAAGAAAATCGTGAAAGAAGGCAGAATCTGAGGATACATGGAATACCCGAGGCGATCCTGCCGGACCAGATTCAGGCATATCTTTTAGATTTCTTCTCCTCGTTGTGTGAGGACCTTGACCGAAAGGACCATGAAATGGACAGAGCCCATCGTGCTCTCGGACCAAGGTCGGACGACCCAAACAAGGCCAGAGACGTCATAGTCCAGTTACACCGGTACACAACCAAAGAGAAACTCATGGCGGCCTTCAGAAAGAAAGATCCACTTACATTCAAAGACGATCACCTACAGGTTTACAACGACCTGGCTAGGCAGACGATCAGTAAGCGGATGGAGCTCAAACCATTGACCATACTGCTAAGGGACAATGGAATAAAATATAAATGGGGCTTCCCATTCAAACTGATAGTCACCAGAAAGTGGAAGTCACACATCATAAGACACCCTGCAGAGATGCCCAGGCTGGCAAAAGCGGTGGGCCTATCCCCTCCTCCATCGTGGAACTCGGACCCACCCAACTCCCAGGATCAAGAAAATGAGGGCCCCTCTATTAGGGCCTCAGAACTCATAGCAGGGCAAGAACAACAAAGAAAATAAACACACAACTCGCCTGCATGACTCCATCCCCAATCCCAGTTCCAGTGTGTCACCTCGGTACGCCCCAGCAGGAACCACTAAGCTGACTGCCCACAGCATACTACAGCTCCCAAGAGTCTATCGCAGAGAGAGTCCCAGGAAACGAGTAAGGGAAAAAGAAGCTACTTACCTGCCACAACAGACGCCTGGCACCATCCGCCACCCGCACCACAGAGGCGATCATCAGGGGTTGCTCCGCCGCGCCCGAGGGAGAAGAGGAGAACACCATCATCGCGTGTGTTTCCCCGGCAAGATCCACGGAGTGGCGGATCGATGGGGGCGCTGTCGGGGGGGGGAGGGGAGCGGGGAACGGCGGTGAGACGCGGGAGCCCGAGGAAGAAGGCCCCCCTGCGCGCCTCCTGCCCCTATCCACCCCTCTGCGCGCTGCAGCAATTTTTGAGTAGCAGCGGCAGATGGCCAGAAGACATGGGCAACAGGTATATAAAAGCCTGTCAAAATTGGCAATGCCAGGTACGGGGTGGACTCCCGAGAAACTGTAAGTACTTTCCCTTTTGCTAGCGTGGCCACTACAGCCTATGAGGCAGACTCCCGCTTAAAGACAACTCCAGAGTCTCTAGGAACTTAGCTGGCGGTCAAAACCAATAGACTGCGAATGGCGACTGAAAACGGCACTAGTTACCCTTATTTCTAAAAGTTTAAAGTTGTTAAGAGTTTACAAGATGGTTCCCACACCCCTTACCCCCCCTCCCCCCTCCTTCCTTTCCCCACCTCCCCCCCATCATGTCCCCCCCCCTCCTCACTGCACCCCTTCCCTACCCCCCCCTCCATTCCCTCCCCCTTCCCCCCCTCCCTCCTCCCCTAGATGTCAACCAGAGATTGAAAGAAGTAAATTAATCAAAAGTATGACATACCCCAACAGCGATGAAGATGTACAATATGCCATGTAGGCTACCCCTCGGCCTCCTTCCCCTCTAAGCTCCTCTCTCTGATCTATAAGGCGACGACCGCAAGGTCACTGCACATTGTCACTCTAAACGCTGTGCCGTCCCATTAACTGTAAAGCCAAGAGAGAAATAAGTAGCAGTTCTTAATAGGGTAAATGGCTTAAATCAGACATTAAAAGCGGTGAATATATCCATCAGGAGACGTGCAATGTACTGTGAAAACTGTAATAGTGAATGCCTAACATGTTCCATGCTCGGACCCCCCCCCCGCAAAGAAGTAACAAATATACACGCCGCCAGGCATTCGATTACATAGGAGACCCCATCCCCCCCCAATTGTGTCCCCCCCCTGTCACCTACCCCACCCTTCACCCCCCTCCCTACCCAAGAGACACGCATGAGGTGGAAATGTGTGGATTAGCCAAAAGCATGATATATTAACATCTGATTTGAAGCTAAATATGTTACCGAGTTTGCGGTCCTCTTCCTCCCTTCCCAGGCCCCCCCCCCTAATCCCCTCTCTCCAAACTGCGTGGCGATGCTCATAGGGAGGGTTTACTCTAACGATGCGTCAGTATAATTACAGTAAAATCAAGAGAGATATATGTGGCCGATCGCAATAGGGCAAATGGTCCAACCCAGAAATTAATTGTGGCTAATATGTACATTATGTGATTTGCAATGCAATGTGAAAAATGTATCAGGAAATGTATAATACACCCCATGTCCCCCATGTCCCACCCACCTGTGAAGAGAAAGCAAATACACACACCACTTGATATCTAAACACACAGAAGACCCCACCTTCCCCCCTCCCCTCTCCTCCCCCCTCCCGCTGTGCTCCCCCGTTCCCCTCCCCCCGCACCCTCTCCCCCCTCCCCCTCCCTCCACTCCCCCCCCAAGATGCCTACCAGAAACTAAAAGACATGGACTAATCAAAAATAAGACATACCCACAATCGATCTGAAAATGTATAACACTCCACATTTGATACCCCCCCTTCCCCCCCTCTCTAACCTCCTATCCCTGAAATACACGGCACTCAGACACGCTAGTGATGCGACATCACAACAACAGAATAATCAATAGGGAAATGGGTTGCTTTCCACAATAGGGTTAACAACCCAACCCAGAAACCCAGAGTGGTGAACAAGTCTGATATGTGACATACAAGGTTCCATGAAAGCTGAAACAGTAACTGTACAATTTATTCCATGCCCTGTCTACTTGCAATGAAGCAGTAAATATACAGGCAGCCTGAGTTCTGACTAAATCACAGACCCCCCATCCCCCTCCCCCCCACCCTACTGAGCCCCCCCCTCTCCCTCCCATACACCCTCCCTCCCCCCCACCTTCCTCCTTCCCCTCCACCCCCCCCGTCAAGCCATCCCTTCCTCCCCCTTCCATGCCCCTTCCACCTCCCCCCCACTCCAACCCCCCCCCCCCACAGGACCCCTCTGTTGCGCACCGGTCATTGGCATCGGACCCACCCCAGTAAGGGCAAGTTTGCCCAAATGCCGGTCATTCTAAGACCTGGCAACACCATATTAGGGCCTAGAAAGGGCCTAATCCTACCACTCCTCTATCTGATGACCCTGTCCCAGCAGATTTTTACTTCCCCCTACCTCCCTCTCCTCCCCTCTCCGTGGCAGCACCTATACACCCCTCAAAGAACGGGCGAGGAGAAGTAACACTCCCCACCCAACGAGCACATAGACCGAAAAACATCAAACCTCCAAGAAATAAAAGCAAGATCTCTCCCAGTGGGAAAGGTGAGATCCGGAGACCCCGAACCTTAAAAAAAACATAAAGGCAATCACAGCCCCAATTAAAGTCGGCTCATTAAATGTTAAAGGATTACAAAATAATAAGAAGCGGAGGCTAGCCCTCCAGGACTTGAAAAAATCGGGGGGAGACATTATATTCTTACAGGAGACACACTTCACATCCCAAGACACCCCAAATTTATTCAAAAAAATGTTCCCAACATGCTTTTTTGCATCATTCAGTAGTAAAAAGAGGGGTGTGGCTATCCTAATCAGACAAGGCACCCCATTCAATCACGTCAAAACAACAGTGGACCCAGAGGGCAGATTTCTAGTGGTATATGGCTCCTTAGTGGGCTCGGCAATTGCTCTGATCAATGTATACGCCCCGAACGAAAACCAAATAGAATTCCTACAGTCTGTTCTTGAGGGCGTTGACCCGGGATATCTATCATCGATGATAGTGGGATGGGACCTAAACATGGTCCTAAACCCCACCGAGGATAGATCGACCATGTTGGGTCCACCCCGCGCAACCCACTCCCAAATCAAAGGGAAAAGGTTTAGGGGAATCCTAAGCGAGTTCTCACTAGTGGACGTATGGAGATCCCAGCACCAGGGCCAGAGAGACTACACCATTTACTCAGCACCTCACCAGACTTACTCTCGAATAGACTACTTTCTGACCACAAAAAATGTGATGGCGGCAGCCATTGAATCAGACATTGGCTCAATCACTTGGTCCGATCATGCCCCGATCACCCTGATATTGTCAATTCCCTTTGAAAAAACAACAAACTACTTCTGGAGACTGAACGACTCACTACTTAATCACCCCGAAATAGAAAGATAAATCAGAACCTCACTTAAGGACTATTTCTTTTTCAACACAGGAACAGTCTCCTCTCCAGCAATCCTATGGGAAGCCCATAAGGCAGCCATCAGAGGGAAATTTATTTCCATTGCCTCCCACAGGAAAAAAGCCCACCAAACACTAATCAAATAACTCACAGATAGCATCAAAACAATAGAACAAGCCCATAAGGCTACCCCCTCAAAAAAAATATACAAAACATTGATAACAGCCAGAACAAAACTTAGACAGACTCAGCTGGAGGATGTTGAAAAGGCCCTCAAATGGACCAATCAACAATACTACGATAAGGTTAACAAGGCTGACAAGCTTTTGGCTAGTAAACTGAGAGGGGTACAAAAAAGATCCCAAATAACGGCGATCAAGAGTAGGTCTGGTGAGATACAATATAGTGACAACAAAATCGCAGCGGAATTTACAAAGTATTATACAGAACTTTATAACCTGAGATCTAAAAACGTCCGACCTGAACCAATAGCAACAGAACTAATAGCACAATACCTAGACAAATGCCAATTCCCCACATTAACGGAGGAGGAAAACTCAGTCCTCAACTCTGAGATCTCAAAAGAGGAACTGGTAGAGGCGGTCAAATCAATAAAGATTACTAAGTCTCCTGGCCCTGACGGTTTCACCAATGTCTACTACAAGAGATTTCTGCCCACTCTATCCACGCATCTCCTAAAAACATTTAACCATTTCATGGAAGGGAACCAAATCCCCCAATCAATGTCTCTGGCCAACTTGGCCATAATACACAAAGAAGGCAGAGACCCGATGCAATGTGGAAGCTATCGTCCAATCTCCCTTCTCAATAGTGATCTCAAATTATATAGTAAAATACTTGCAAACAGATTAAACCCCATCTTACTGAGGCTAATAAACACAGACCAAGTAGGATTTGTCGCGGGCAGGCAAGCCTCAGACAACACTCGGAAGATAATCAATATTATAGAACATGTCCACCTCACAGGAACCAAAGCACTACTGTTAAGCTTAGATGCAGAGAAGGCGTTCAATAGAATAAACTGGCAATTCCTGGACCAAACTATGTGTAAATTTGGCTTCAAAGACGCATACCTAGAGGGGGTCCGTAGACTATATCAAAACCCTTCAGCAACGGTAAAACTTCCAGGGGGCAATAACCAGAGATTCGAGATCACAAATGGAACTCGGCAGGGATGCCCCCTTTCTCCTCTCCTTTTTGCACTAACCATAGAGCCACTGGCGTCAGCAATACGACTCAATATACACTGGCGACCAACTTTATTCTTACTTGGCTAGCTCCGCGAATTTCAGAGGACCCCGGTGATGTGCGGTTTTGTGTCGTTTTCTCCCGGGGTATATAGCGTTATATTCGCGGCTGTGATTTAAGCATTTTATTCCCGCTGGCTGCAATACTGCAATGCCGTGTAAAAACGCATAGGGGCGTTTGCGAGCTGTTGTCTTTAAAGCCGTCCCCTATAACCCCTAACATACAGTACTGTACATTTTTATTCATAGTGTACATATACAGGGGGTCTCCGGAGATGAACCGCATTGGTTTCAGGTCAGGGGACCCCCTGCTCCCCGAGACACAGCCCCCTTTATGAGGTGCCGGTATCCCTCTGCGTTTAAGGGTCCCGATCACATGACCGCGGCCTGTAAACTAAGCAGAGGGATACTGGCACCCCATAAAGGGGCCTGTATCTCGGGGAGCAGGGGATCCACGGACCTAAAATCACAGCGGTTCTGCTCCAGAGACCCTCTGCACATGTACAGTATAAATAAAACACACACATCTATAAAGAATCGTTCTTTACCTTAGCGGCTATGTGCTTTGGTAATGAAGCAGCATTTCTGTATTTTAATAATATTGAATAGTGAGCAGGGGGTTCCCTGAGCCAGAAATTAATGCTCAGGGACCTCCTGCTCCTAAACAATATTATTAAAAATACAGAAATGCTGCTTCATTAACATAGCGTATAGCCGCTAAGGCAATGAAGGGGTTAACCACCGTGCCCGCTTTATTGTGGGTAGCGGGGGTGGGTGAAGGGGGTATTTGGCACTTGGTGTGAGTTTAGGACTTGCGGGGGGGTTGTGGGTGCACTTAACCCCTTCACGACCGTAGCAGTTAATACCGCTACGGTCATGAAGGGGTTAAGCCCTCCCGCTACCCCCCGCAAGCCCTTAACAACCACCATTGGGGCTAATACCCCCTTCACCCACCCCCACTACCCACAATAAAAAAAACTCACACACAGCAGCCGCCCAAAAAATAAATAAATAAATCTAAATAAATAAATAAATAAATGACTATAAATAAATACATTTGAAATACATTTTTATTTATAGTGTAGATGTGCAGGAGGTCTCCGGAGCTGAACCGCATTGGTTTCAGGTCGGGGACCCCCTGCTCCCCGAGATACAGGCCCCTTTATGAGGTGCCGGTATCCCTCTGCATTTTAAGTTCCCGATCACGTGACCGCGGCCTGTAAAGCAAGCAGAGGGATACCGGCACCCCCTAAAGGGGCCTGTATCTCGGGGAGCAAGGGGTCCCCCGACCTAAAACCACAGCGGTTCTGCTCCGGAGACCCTCTGCACATGTACAGTATAAATAAAACACACACATCAATAAAGAATCGTTCTTTACCTTAGCGGCTATGTGCTATGGTAATGAAGCAGCATTTCTGTATTTTAATAATATTGTACAGTGAGCAGGGGGTTCCCTGAGCCAGAAATTAATGCTCAGGGGACCCCCTGCTCCTGCACAATTTTATTAAAAATACAGAAATGCTGCTTCGTTACCATAGCGTATAGCCGCTAAGGCAATGAAGGGTTAAGGCAGAATAAACAATAAATACATTACATACTGTACATATTTTTAATGTGTGTTTTAAACCTCCCTGCCTTCACTGTAATCTATGTAAAAAAACCCTCCCCCTATTGTGTGTGAAGCTTCCCTGCCTTCACTGTAATCTATGTAAAACCCCCTCCCCCTATTGTGTCTGCTAAACTTCCCTGCTTTGACTAATCTGTGTAAGACCCCCTCCAGGTGTCTGCGGGGCCTCGGGTGGTTCCCTCGGGGATCTGGGGAACTCACGAGTGCTCACTACGGGTCCGTGGTGCCCCCACAGAAGTGGGACCACACATCATCATCCCCGCACCTACGGGTCGGCGGTGCCCCCACAGAAGTGGGACCACACATCCTCATCCCCGCATGTGTCACCCGTGGAACCACTAGCCTGATACCCTTGGGATACCTGAGGATACCCGTAGGTGGTCTCCAGAGGTCCCACGCAGAACCACGGAACCAACCCTGAATGTAAAAAAAATAAACCTGGCCTATACATTCAATACATATACCCTCCCCCCCCAACACCTACAGTACAATAATGTGCAAAATAACTATTATCCAGCTATGGATAATAGATTAATTGCCCATTATTAAAAACATTAACTAGCATATACAAATAAATAAAGTACTACTGACCTCATCAATACGAAGTGTCCGTTGCCAGCAAAATCCTTGTCTTGTCCACAACATACATAGCAAATACAAAGCCAATACATTGCAATTACATTCAGATATCAATTAACCCCTTAAACACCTTATCAGATAATAACCGCAAAGGTGATTAAGGGGTTAAGCCACACAGGCCCGATACCCACCCTTCACCCATGAATTTGTACAGTGGCTTCATCATGCAACTATATATATATATATATACTGTATATATATATACAGATATATATATATATATATATATATATATATATACAGTATATATATATATATATATATATATATATATATATATATATATATATATATTTATATACAGTATATATATATATATATATATATATATATATATATATATATATATATATACACACAGTATATATATACACACAGTATATATATACACACAGTATATATACACACGATGAACCAATATACAAATAAATGTAGAAGGGTTATCAAAACTATACTGTCCTACAACCAAACACTTCTTCATACAGACACTACATTAAAATCAATTTCCTTTAATAATCCTAACTGATCTCACAATCTATATCATCACAAGCCAATGAAACACCTCACATTCCAATTTAAATGATGCATAAAATCTATGCACCATATACATTCTGCAAATGAATCAACCAAGTAAAAAAAAATCAATTAGCAATCATTATTTACATCCCTAAACAATTCACACTCCATCCTGAACAATGAAACAATTAACTAATTCACGCCTGGAGCAGAACAATTTAGCCTGTGAAAAAATATAAGTACCAACCAAAATCCATCCTTTAAAACCAAGGCTATCGCTGACCTCCCTCAAACACACAATACAATACTAAGGAATACATCTATCTAATTTTAAAATACTTTAAACTCACAATAAAGCATAGCAGCATAGACAAATTAATTTAAAACACATCAAATCAAGCTTTTAAAACAACATCATTTCTTACCCTGTATGTATATATCTCTCTAGACATATATACATACATACATACATACAGTTGCAAGAAATGATATACCACAAAAAAAATACACATGTTAAAAAAGCTTTTAAAACAATTAACAAGTTAAGTAAAATACTTTTCTTTAGTTCACTTACCCAAGGCTATCGCTGACCTCCCTAAAACACAAAATACAATACCAAGGAATTCATCTATCTAATTTTAAAATACTTTAAACTCACAATAAAGCATAGCAGCATAGACAAATTAATTTAAAACACATCAAATCAATCTTTTAAAAAAACATCACTTCTCAAATGAATCAACCAAGTAAACAAAAATCAATTAGCAATCATTATTTACATCCCTAAACAATTCACACTCCATCCCAAACAATGAAACAATTAACTAATTCACGCCTGGAGCAGAACAATTTAGCCTGTGAAAAAATACAGTACCGTCCAGAATACAACCTTTAAAACCAAAGCAACACACAATACAATACCAACGATTACATCTATCTAATTTTAAAATACTTTAAACACACAATAAAGCATAGCAGCATAGACAAATTAATTTAAAACACATCAAATCAAGCTTTCAAAACAACATCACTTCTTACCCTGTATGTATATCTCTCTCTAGACATATATACATACATACATACAGTGGCAAGAAATGATATACCACAAAAAAAAAAATACACATGTTAAAAAACCTTTTGAAAAAATTAACAAGTTAAATAAAATACATTTCTTTTGTTCACTTACCATTACTTGCCCCCACCGATTCCCATTGCGCAGCTTACTCACGAACCAATCCACGATCAGGAACCCATAAAATAATAAACCATACAAAAATAAACATTAATCTAAAAATCCAAATCAATCCACGGGTCTTCTATTTGTAATCCATCTTCATCTGTATTCTTCTTTCTTCTATCTCCTTCCAGCGGGGCGGGGCGGGGTCTTCTCCCCGTCTGCGGCCACGCCCTGGTCTTCTTTCTTGCCCGGAGGTCCTTCCTCCGTGGCATCTGGCTTCAAAATGAGATGACGTAGGCTTTTAAAGGCCTATGACGTCACATTTTTCATCATGGTTCCCACGGTCCTGACTGGGCCGTGAAAACCATGTGTTTTGGCAGATAAAAAAAATGATGACGTCACTTAAAGGGAATGAAAGCACAGCCAATCAGAATGGCTTTGCTTCAATTGCCTTTAAGATGACGTCATGAAAAGGCACATGGCCGCCCTCACATGGTATGGTAGCCAATCAGAGCGTGGGAACTCCATCCTACTCTGATTGGCTCTAGTATACCATGTGACAGAGGCTTGGGGGGAAAAAGGATGTGACGTCATTGAAAGCTTGTCACACTAGAGCCAATCAGAGCATGGGAACTCCATCCCTACTCTGATTGGCTGTAGTACGTCACATCCTTTTTCCCCCCAAGCCTCTGTCACATGGTATACTAGAGCCAATCAGAGTAGGGATGGAGTTCCCACGCTCTGATTGGCTACCATGCCATGTGAGCACGGCCATGTGTCTTTTCATGACGTCATCTTAAAGGCAATTGAAGCAAAGTCATTCTGATTGGCTGTGCTTTCATTGCCTTTAAGTGACGTCATCATTTTTTTTTTGTCAGCCAAAACACATGGTTTTCACGGGCCAATCAGGACCGTGGGAATCATGACGAAAAATGTGACGTCATAGGCCTTTAAAAATCTATGTCGTCTCATTTTGAAGCCAGACGCCGCGGAGGAAGGACCTCCGGGCAAGAAAGAAGACCAGGGCGTGGCCGCAGATGGGGAGAAGACCCCGCCCTGCTGAAAGGAGATAGAAGAAAGAAGAATACAGATGAAGATGGATTACAAATAGAAGACCCGTGGATTGATTTGGATTTTTAGATTAATGTTTATTTTTTTATGGTTTATTATTTTATGGGTTCCTGATCGTGGATTGGTTCATGAGTAAGCTGCGCAATGGGAATCGGTGGGGGCAAGTAATGGTAAGTGAACTAAAGAAATGTATTTTATTTAACTTGTTAATTTTTTCAAAAGATTTTTTAACATGTGTATTTTTTTTTTTGTGGTATATCATTTCTTGCCACTGTATGTATGTATGTATATATGTCTAGAGAGATAAATACATACAGGGTAATAAGTGATGTTGTTTTAAAAGCTTGATTTGATGTGTTTTAAATTAATTTGTCTATGCTGCTATGCTTTATTGTGAGTTTAAAGTATTTTAAAATTAGATAGATGTATTCCTTGGTATTGTATTGTGTGTTTGAGGAAGGTCAGCGATAGCCTTGGTTTTAAAGGTTGGATTTTGGTTGGTACTTATATTTTTTCACAGGCTAAATTGTTCTGCTCCAGGCGTGAATTAGTTAATTTTTTCATTGTTCAGGATGGAGTGTGAATTGTTTAGGGATGTAAATAATCAATTGCTAATTGATTTTTGTTTACTTGGTTGATTCATTTGCAGAATGTATATGGTGCATAGATTTTATGCATCATTTATATTGGAATGTGAGGTGTTTCATTGGCTTGTGATGATATAGATTGTGAGATCAGTTAGGATTATTAAAGGAAATTGATTTTAATGTAGTGTCTGTATGAAGAAGTGTTTGGTTGTAGGACAGTATAGTTTTGATAACCCTTCTACATTTATTTGTATATTGGTTCATCGTGTGTATATATACTGTGTGTATATATATATATATATATATATATATATATATATATATATATATATATATATATATATATATATATATACAGTATATATATATATATATATATATATAAATATATATATATATATATATATATTATATATATATATATATATATATATATATATATATATATATATATATATATATATATATATATATATATATATACAATGAAGGTCTGCGCTCGTGTGTGAATAGCCAGAAATATAGGATATCTATAAATAGACTATTAGTGGATTATAAATATATAAACACAATATTAATGAATTAATATGATGATAAAATAATACAATATATCCTTAAATAATGAGATTAATTAATATACCAATAGTGCATAATGGATGTCTAATCAAAGCAACTAAAAAATACAATTTAAACAAAAAAATGTGTGGTGCTGTGAACTTTCCTTGATCTGCTCAATGCAGATAGTCCTCTAGAGTCCAACAAATAAGTCCAATAATTGGGGAGTAACAGTAGCACTATTAGGACCGACAGGCAGCTTCTTTAAAAGGGCACAACGACTTCCCTCTCCACCTGCATAGAAAGATATAAGAAAAAAAGCGCCAAATCCTAGTGCATTACTGTGCAAAAATCGATATATTTAATTCCCAAAAATCTCAATAAAAATGAACTCACAAACATAAAACATTTAAAAGCATTGTATGAGTAATACTCATGCTCCTAGGACCAGGAAACGCTGCTTTGCTGCTGTAGTCCCTCTGTGACTCCACTGGAACAGAATGCTGCCTCCGTTGTTCACTGCCTGCAGGAACTGACGTATCAGGCGCTCCACGATGGTCTCTCACCCGGTACACACCACCAGTTGATCTTTAGTTCCCACCGGGGACGGTAGATGCCGCGGACCAGCGGATGACGTCACGGGAATCGTCCAGGATACCGGACCGGCACAGATTCTCAGCAGTTCAATAGCAAGCTTTGGAAAGTCCACTGCACACCTTCCCTACGCGTTTCATCAGATTGACTGACTTCTTCAGGTTGAGGACTCTGGGTGTGTGGTGTCTCATATTATATACCCCCTGAGTCCAATTAGCTTCATTAGTTAATAGGCAAAAAACAGTGTGTTGGCAATCTAAATTGTAAGTAGAACAAATTATGTACACACGTGAACAACCAATATTGCATCTACATTATTGAATACTTGCCAGCACACAGTGATGTATATAAAAAAAATGAATGACAGTTGTACTATAAAATTATTAAAACCAACTTGTAGTTGATGTCCTTGTCTATTTTTTTTTTGTTGTTGTGCGGACTACAAGGATATATCTAAAGATATCAAAAGGATATACTGTAATTGCCAACACATTAATATAAATGATATTAGCAACAGTTATACATTTCAATTGTTAAAACCAAATTTTAGTCAATGTCCTTATCTGTTTTAGTTAAACATACTATAAGGGTATATCTAAAGATATCCTAAATATCCCAATGAATCTATTGGTAAACAGAAGAGATAGGTATTATTTAACACAAAATAAGTGTGGCTTGAGGAGGGTGGATCAATTGATGAATAAGGAAGAGTATAATGTTCTCTAGACAATTAAATGACTTATACCTTAGTGTATTATTTATATTTTTCTTTAGTATTATTATGGATAAAGATTGAAACCATAATCCCTTATGGATGGTTCTACTCTTATTATTGTAGAACAATTTGAGAGATTTGTATATGTGACTATGAATATTAATTGGTATCCCATAAACTGGAGGTAAAAGTATCTTTTAGTATGATTACAATTTGAACTATAAAATAGAACCAGCGTGGAAGAGAGCAGCATTAGGATAATGGAATTAAGAAATATATTTGGAAGTTTAGACCGGACATGTATCCTAGGTCACTTGAATAGTCAGCCCAGCAAATTTGCATGGTTCAGCTTGTCTCCCAACACTCCTTGGTGTGATGGAAAGAGGGAAGGGGAGGGGGGGGAGGGGGGGGAAAGGGGGTTTGAGAATTGTGAAGGTGAAAAAAGAAATCTATGTATACGTGATAAGTGATTAAATATAAATATAGATGTGAATACATGATCCAAATTATGCTAAAATAACAAACTGTAATAAATGTGCCCTAGTACGGTACTGTGCTATTTGTGTGTGTGATTGATTTATTTGATGTGTTAATTTATTTGATGTGTGCTACCAATGATATGAACCCTCAACTAAATGGTTGAGTGCTATCATAAATAATTAACACCAAAATGGGTGAATTAATATTAATAATAACCTATGTCTGGCGATCACGAAGGGAACATGTGAACATGTTCAACCCAGACCTCCGTGTTCACCAGACATGTAACATTACCTATCCTATAGTGATAAGGAGCAAAAAGAAAACAGGAGAAAAATCCATCTCAAAATATAGACAGAAGTAGATTTAGATGACTGTGCTAACATCAATACAATCATTCAGGCCTTCTGGACTCAGTGTATTCAATTCGTAGATCCAGTATGTTTCTCTAAGATTAAGCAATTTATGCCTGTCTCCACTCAGAAGTGTAGAATTGATAGCCTCAACCGCCATGATTACTAATGAGGACGGATCTTTATTGTGCTTCCATTCGTAATGTCTGGATAAACTATGTGTTTTTAACCCATGAATTATATTACGTTGATGTTCCAGGAATCGTATACATAGGGCCCTTTTGGTTCTACCAATATACTGAAGCCCACAGGGGCATGTAATGGCATATACAACGTGAGTGGACAGACAGTTGATATGGCCTTTTATTTGATGTACTGATCCATTTGAGTGGGATGTGACACTCTCAGTCTTCTTTAAGTGTTTGCATGTAAGGCATCTTGAGCGATTGCACAGGAAATTACCATTTTTTACGTTCTTATTTGTTTGTACAGCATTTCTGAATTTTTTCAGTCTACTGGGTGCCACGATTGATTTTATATTTCTGGCTTTCTGAAATATCACCGGTATTTTGGGTGGTAGATTTTTGCCTATGATTGGGTCATTGAGCAAAATTCCCCAGTGTTTGTTTAATATATTTTTAATTTTTTGTGAAGAACAGTTGAATTGTGTTATAAATTGAGAGATACAGATCTCTTTCTTGTCCCTTATCTGCCTCTTTCTATTTCTGGATATTATATTGCCTTTTGATTGGTCTAAAAGTTCTTGTCTATCCAGTTGGCCCACTTGTTTAAAAGTTTCTAGGACCTTATGGTGATTGTAACCTTTGTCCACAAACTTTTTTACAAGAGCGTCGCCCTGGGCCAGGTAGTCCGAATCAAGAGAACAATTCCTCCTGATTCTGAGAAATTGGCCCCTGGGGACGTTCTCCAACCATTTATGGTAGTGGTTGCTATTGAAATGTAGGTATGCATTTGTGGACACTTTTTTGAAAAATGTTTTTGTTACAATTTCATTCTTGTTGTTCACCATTAATTCCAAATCCAAAAAATTAATATTGTATTTATTTATATCAAAAGTAAACCTCAAATCCATCTGATTGTCATTAAATGCTGTTAGAATCTCACTCAATGCCTCCTGTTCACCGTCCCAGATGAAAATCAGGTCGTCTATGAAACGGCCATAGTACACCAAGCCCGCCCCCAGCCTAGCATTACCCCACACATGAGTGTCCTCCCATAGGCCCATGTATAGGTTTGCATAGCTGGGGGCGAAGCGGGTGCCCATAGCCGTTCCACAGATCTGAAGATAGTAATCATCTCCAAATAAAAAATAATTATGTTCCAGAATGAACAGGATTGCATTTAAAATGAATTCTCTCTGTGTTTTGTTGATAAGATTGTCCTTTTCCAAAAAATGTGCTATTGCTGCCACTCCCTTTGTATGACCAATGCATGTGTACAAAGAGGCCACATCACATGTGGCCCAAATGTAAGTGGATTTCCAAGGTATCCCTGAGATTGAGTCTATAACATGCAGCGTGTCCCTAATATGTGATCTTAACTTGACCACCATAGGCTGTAAAAAATGGTCAACATACTGGGACACGCTGGACGTCATAGACTCAACCCCAGAGACAATAGGTCTCCCTGGTGGGTTAGTTGTATCTTTGTGTATCTTTGGTATGTGGTAAATCACTGGTGTTCTAGGGTTTCTTTTGAATAAGAAATCAAAACTGTTGCTAATATCATTTATATTAATGTGTTGGCAATTACAGTATATCCTTTTGATATCTTTAGATATATCCTTGTAGTCCGCACAACAACAAAAAAAAAATAGACAAGGACATCAACTACAAGTTGGTTTTAATAATTTTATAGTACAACTGTCATTCATTTTTTTATATACATCACTGTGTGCTGGCAAGTATTCAATAATGTAGATGCAATATTGGTTGTTCACGTGTGTACATAATTTGTTCTACTTACAATTTAGATTGCCAACACACTGTTTTTTGCCTATTAACTAATGAAGCTAATTGGACTCAGGGGGTATATAATATGAGACACCACACACCCAGAGTCCTCAACCTGAAGAAGTCAGTCAATCTGATGAAACGCGTAGGGAAGGTGTGCAGTGGACTTTCCAACGCTTGCTATTGAACTGCTGAGAATCTGTACCGGTCCGGTATCCTGGACGATTCCCGTGACGTCATCCGCTGGTCCGCGGCATCTACCGTCCCCGGTGGGAACTAAAGATCAACTGGTGGTGTGTACCGGGTGAGAGACCATCGTGGAGCGCCTGATACGTCAGTTCCTGCAGGCAGTGAACAACGGAGGCAGCATTCTGTTCCAGTGGAGTCACGGAGGGACTACAGCAGCAAAGCAGCGTTTCCTGGTCCTAGGAGCATGAGTATTACTCATACAATGCTTTTAAATGTTTTATGTTTGTGAGTTCATTTTTATTGAGATTTTTGGGAATTAAATATATCGATTTTTGCACAGTAATGCACTAGGATTTGGCGCTTTTTTTCTTATATCTTTATATATATATATATATATATATATATATATATATATATATATTATATATATATATATATATATATATATATATATATATATATATATATATATATATATATATATATATATAGTTGTATGATGTAGCCACAGTACAAATTCATGGGTGAAGGGTGAGTATCGGGCCACTGTGGCTTAACCCCTTAATCACCTTTGCGGTTATTATCTGATAAGGTGTTTAAGGGGTTAATTGATATCTGAAAGAAATTGCAATGTATTGGCTTTGTATTTGCTATGTATGTTGTGGGCAAGACAAGGATTTTGCTGGCGACGGACACTTCGTATTGATGAGGTCAGTAGTACTTTATTTATTTGTATATGCTAGTTAATGTTTTTAATAATGGGCAATTAATCTATTATCCATAGCTGGATAATAGTTATTTTGCACATTATTGTACTGTAGGTGTTGGGGGGGGAGGGTATATGTATTGAATGTATAGGCCAGGTTTATTTTTTTTACAACAGACGACAGAGAAGCCCAATGCTACATCCAACATGACAGAAATACAAAGTAAAATACTTATATATTCTCTAGAAGTAGGGTCATTTAGAACTCAGGGGTTCCCAAAAAGAGCTTACTGGTGTTCTGTGTTTTATTTTTTTTACATTCAGGGTTGGTTCCGTGGTTCTGCGTGGGACCTCTGGAGACCACCTGCGGGTATCTTCGGGTATCACAAGGGTATCAGGCTGGTGGTTCCACGGGTGACACATGCGGGGATGACGATGTGTGGTCCCACTTCTGTGGGGGCACCGCCGACCCGTAGGTGCGGGGATGACGATGTGTGGTCCCACTTCTGTGGGGGTACCACGGACCCGTAGTGAGCACTCATGAGTTCCCCAGACCCCCGAGGGAACCACCCTAGGCCCCGCAGACACCTGTGGGTCTGACCCGGGGCTCCCAGACATCCGCGGGCCTACCGTGGGGACCCAATTATGGCCCACGGTGACCCAAGGAGAACACCTGGGGGCCATGGTGCTGGCAGGACCCACCAGCAGGCCTCCAGAACCTGTGCAAAAAGGGCTGCTGGTAAACTGTAGGTCTGTCCAGGTGCCCCGCCAGCCCACCGGGGACTCGCGTGGGGCTGCGTTATGAACCCTGTATGTAAAAGAATAAATCTTGTATTTATGGGGGGGGGGGCACAGGGGGTGGGTAATGTATTTAATAAATAGAATGATGTTTATTGTGGGGCTGTGTATTGTATTTATTGTGGGTACTGGGGGTGGGGGGGGGTTGTTTCCCCAACGGTATGTGGGTAGGCCTCCCTTGTGGGTACTGGGTGGGTGGTTAGGCCTCACGGGTGGGGGGGTTAGTGTGGGAGGGTATGTAGGCATCCCGAGTGGTGGGTGAGGGTGGGTTAACCCCTTAATGACTGTAGAGGTTAATAACCGCTATGGTGATTAAGGGGTTAGGGGACATTATTTTGTAATTTTTAATTTTTGTCTTTGTTTTGCAGCAAGCAGCGGAGGGGCCGTGGGTAGTGGGTAGTGGGTTTGGGTGTGGTTATTTACACGGGATCCCCCTCCCCACATTTACATACAGTACACTGCACTCACAGAAAACACAGGCCAGGCAGATTTAACTGACACAATAGGGGGAGGGGGGCTTACACAGATTAGTCAAAGCAGGGAAGTTTAGCAGACACAATAGGGGGAGGGGTTTTTACATAGATTACAGTGAAGGCAGGGAAGCTTAACACACAATAGGGGGAGGGTTTTTTACATAGATTACAGTGAAGGCAGGGAGGTTTAAAACACACAATAGGGGGAGGGTTTTTTACATAGATTACAGTGAAAGCAGGCAGGTTTAAAACACACAATAAAAATATGTATGTCATGTATTTATTGTTTATGTATTTTAAATACACAAGAGGTGTACTGTATGTTGTTTATTGCAATGTTTATTGGGGGCAAATCAAATGTCCCCAATAAACATGCTAATCTGCCTTCATTGCCTTAGCGGCTATCAGCTAAGGTAATGAAGCAGCATTTCTGTATTTTTAATAATATTGTGCAGGAGCAGGGGGTCCCTGAGCATTCATTTCTGGCTCAGGGAACACCCTGCTCACTGTACAATATTATTAAAATACAGAAATGCTGCTTCATTACCATACCACATAGCCGCTAAGGTAAGGAATGAGTTTTTATTTATATATATTTTTTATTCACAGTGTAGATGTGCAGAGGGTCTCCGGAGCTGAACAGCATTGGTTTCAGGTCCGGGGACCCCCTGCTCCCTGAGATACAGGCCCCTTTAGGGGGTGCCGGTATCCCTCTGCTTGCTTTACAGGCCGTGGTCACGTGATCGGGACCTTGAAATGCAGATGAATACTGGCACCTCATAAAGGGGGCTGTATCTCGGGGAGCAGGGGGTCCCCCGACCTGAAACCAACGCGGTTCAGCTCCGGAGACCCCCTGCACATCTACACTATAAATAAAAATGTATTTCAAATGTATTTATTTATAGTCATTTATTTATTTATTTATTTAGATTTATTTATTTATTTTTTGGGCGGCTGCTGTGTGTGAGTTTTTTTTATTGTGGGTAGCGGGGGTGGATGATGGGGGTATTAGCCCCAACGGTGGTTGTTTAGGGCTTGCGGGGGGGTAGCGGGAGGGCTTAAACCTTTCATGACCGTAGCGGTATTAACTGCTACGGCCGTGAAGGGGTTAAGTGCAACTGCAACCCCCCCGCAAGTCCTAAACTCACACCAAGGGCCAAATACCCCCTTCACCCACCCCCGCTACCCACAATAAAGCGGGCACGGTGAGTTAACCCCTTCATTGCCTTAGCGGCTGTACACTATGGTAATGAAGCAGCATTTCTGTATTTTTAATAATATTGTGCAGGAGCAGGGGGTCCCCTGAGCATTAATTTCTGGCTCAGGGAACCCCCTGCTCACTGTACAATATTATTAAAATACAGAAATGCTGCTTCATTACCATAGCACATAGCCGTTAAGGTAAGGAACGAGTGTTTATTTATATATGTGTTTTATTTATACTGTACATGTGCAGAGGGTCTCCGGAGCAGAAACGTTTTTGTTTTTGGTCCGGGGACCCCCTGCTCCCTGAGATACAGGCCCCTTTAGGGGATGCCGGTATCCCTCTGCTTTGTTTACATGTCGCAGTCACGTGATCGGGACCTTTAAAACGCAGAGGGATACCGGCACCTCATAAAGGGGGCTGTATCTCGGGGAGCAGGGGGTCCCCCGATCTGAAACCAACGCGGTTCAGCTCCGGAGACCCCCTGCACATGTACACTATGAATAAAAATGTATTTTAAATAATTTTGAATGTGCCGATGTTTGCGCAGAGAGAGCAGTGGTTCTCTCTCTGCTGCAAACACATCTCGCCCCCGCCGGCCTACAGTATCATTGATGTGCATATACAGTACTGTATGTGTACAGTACTGTATGTTAGGGGTTATAGGGGTTGTTGTTATACAGTATATATATATATATATATGTATATATATATATATATATATATACTGCATTACAATTCATGAATTTATGCCATCTGGCGGACACGCGACTCATTGCAGCCTAGTAAATCCTGAACCATTATTAATTAACACATCAACCGCGCGTCAGCCGGGCATGACCCCTGGCTGGGAAGGCAAAAGAAGCCCTGCATGCTCCGGGTGAACAGTGTGGCATTCCAGGAACATGCCAGGTACAAGCCAGTGATTAGTAAGAATAAAGTCTGCCGCAGCAGTAGACATCCAAG
Source organism: Ascaphus truei (assembly GCF_040206685.1). Taxonomy (NCBI): domain Eukaryota; kingdom Metazoa; phylum Chordata; class Amphibia; order Anura; family Ascaphidae; genus Ascaphus; species Ascaphus truei. Next base: position 236,809,300 of record NC_134483.1, read on the forward strand.
GAATAGAAATTGGACATACTGTAGGCAGCACAAAATATCCCTATTCGCAGATGATGTTATCCTAACCCTCTCCAAACCCCAACTCTCCCTACCCAACCTCCAAAAAGAACTCCGGGATTTTGGAAAAATCTCCGGATACAAAATTAACAACGATAAATCAGAAGCCTTGAATTTTAAATCTGCCAGAACCAGAGGTGAAACTCCTCAAACTAAACTTTAATTACCGTTGGAGCTCCTCATGTATCAAATATCTGGGAGACAAGATATCAAGGACCTACCAATCTTTATACCAACATAATTATCCGGCCTTGTTCCAAAAAATCAAACAAGATCTAGATATATGGGGAGGATACCAGATATCATGGATCGGGAGAATGATCTCGGTTAAAATGAATATAATCCCTAGATTATTATACTATTTCCAGACCCTCCCGGTCCACATCCCTGGCTCGGAACTGAAAAACATTCAAAAATTAATCTTCCAATTTATTTGGAAGGGTAAAAAACCCAGAGTCGCTAGAACAGTTCTCCTGGCTTCAAGGGGGAGAGGAGGACTTGGGGTCCCAGACATCGCAAGATACTACCTGGCCACCCAAATGCGACAGGTGGTAGTCTGGAACGCTAACCCAAATCAATATTGCTGGTTAGATATAGAAACACAATATGCTGGGACGCCTTCGCTGCCCGCTTGCCTTTGGTCTCTGAGCAGGGAGGACATGCAGAATAGTAAATTCAAATTAGGCCCGATGAGACACACATGGGAGACTTGGACGAAATGCAAATTCCAATTCAAGCTCACAACACCCCATTCCCAACTCACGCCAATTCACAAAAATCCGAAACTCCCACCTGGCTGTGAGCCCAGACAATTTGATCAATTCAAAGCAAAAAATATTAGATCGGTTGCCGACTTCTTGAGCCTCGGGGAGTTCCTAAGTTATGATAACCTACAAACCAAATATGCAATAGTAGGGCTGAATGTTTTCAAGTACCTACAAATTCGGCACTTTATCCAAGCATTATCTCCAACGTTGGAATTTCCCCCTCTCACTGGTTTTGAGCGGCTCTGCAGAGAAACAGCCCACCAGAAAGGTCTTATAACGCAAATTTGTGCAGAATTGGAGAGGGCCACAGAGGTCCCCACGCACGACTATATGCTACATTGGGCAGCAGAATTGGACATAGTTATAGACCAAGAGGACTGGGAAAATATTTGGGAAACTACCTCAGGAACTTCCATATGTACCACAATCAAAGAAAATATATTCAAAATATTGTTTCGCTGGTATCTTACCCCAGTCAGAATAAATCAAATCTACCCTGTGGCCTCCGATCTATGCTGGAGAGGCTGCGGTCAAAAGGGGGACATGGCCCATATTTGGTGGACATGTCCAGAAATTCAGAAATACTGGGAAACGATACAAATCTTAATAAAAGAGGTCACAGACCTCATCATACCTATTGAACCGCTGACCTACCTATTGGCCAGGCCCTTAGAAACACTGGACCAACCAACGGGCAAATTAATCTCTGCTATTCTCACTGCGGCTAGATGTGCGGTGGCTGCCGCTTGGAAGAAAGTGTCTCCCCCCTCCAAACAAACAGTTAAAAACCGAATACAAGTGGTGATGGAAATGGAGAGGCTATCAGCTTTCCTGAAAAGGTCTTCCGCCTCCTTCAATGACACATGGGACCCATGGCTAACCCATATGGCCCACCTACGCCAAAATGCCGTATAACACCAGAGGAAAGAACCAAGTCGGAGAGGCTGAGGAGAGGGGGGACCCTCCCCCCCTCTGCTCCCTCCCCCCTTCTTTCCCCCTCCCCTTTCTGTTTCAACACTCACGTCACCCCGGCAGACCCTGGAGGAACAGGGGGACGTTGAGGCTTTTCCCCCTATCTTCACTTAAAACGCAAAAACGTGTATTAGGCCAAAATTATGTCTGTATTTGCAATGATGTGTAATGTTATAATGTCCTAATAAAAAAATTTGAAACAAAAAAACAATATATCAAGAAGGACCTAAATTTGTATTTAGACGAGCAAAGACGATTTCAAATATTGTTTCGCCTAGTTTATTTCAGTCGGTTAACACTGTTAGTTCATCATTACAATTAGGAAGTTTCAGATGTTCAAATTGCAAAATTTGTAAATATATGAACACTGGTCCAAGTTTTTCATCCACAGCGACAGGTTGGCAGTTTGGAGCCAGAGCGTTTATCAACTGTAATACACGTTTTGGGGTCTATCTGCTGACCTGTCGCTGTGGTAAACAATATGTGGGTTGCACAATTCGAGCTTTAAAGATTAGAATCATGGAACATGTGCGACTCATAGAGAGGGGTGACCTGACTCATCCTGTGTCAAATCATTTTTCCTGTTGCAGCTCGGGGGGTGGAGGGGGGTGGGGGCCTTTTCCTTTTCAGGAATAGAACATGTACCACAGTCCATCAGAGGCGGGAATAGAGTCAATGCTTTAGACCGCAGGGAACTATATTGGATATTCACTATAAAGACGAGAGTTCCATCTGGGTTGAACTCAGATTGGGACCTGGGTCCTTTTCTAGAGAAATAAGTCTATATGTATGGATCTTAGATACTTACATGTTCATACAGATCCTATTCATATTATGTGTGTACTCTCTGAATTATTTTGTGAGTGCACGCAGTTTTGGATTTGTATATATGATTCATTTATCCAATTCATTTTCCTGTTTTGTATATCCTGATTTGTTCATTCTTTTCCCTTCATCTTCCTCTTCTATTCTCCTTGTTTTTGTTGTTGTATTTGGTATGCTTCCATCATTCCGCACTATTCGCTTTCTAATCCATATTCTCAATATTTAAACGTTAAAAATGAGAAAAAGAATATTATTAATATTCTAAAAAGATTACTTAAGATATTCATTTGAAATCATTTTATGAAATATCCTTAATACAGTACCCATGGACTTGTAGTTTGTTTCACTCAATTCACTTACATCTAATTGAGTTGATTATAACATTATACATATGTAAATGAATGATTTATTATTAACTTTTAAAGCCATGGTTGATACTTGTTTGATGTTTTTTTCTTTTACATTTATGCTATTGGATGTGTCATAATCTCATATTCATTTTTACGTTATTATTCCAGTAGGTTTTGCATAAATGTGTTATGAACTGACCATCACTAGCTATTGGGTTCAAAGCATTATAATATACATACATTTAGTTATGTTTTTTATATACAGACTATTCCCTCTCTGATATTATGATTTATTCATATATCAGAGACAGGAATTACTGTTTTTGTAAATGTGTTCGTCATTATGTATGTTTGTATTTTTCGAATACAATTTAATTATTGTTATTGTAGGGATCATGTCCATGATGGTCTGATGGTGGTGGCTCTGCTGGTGCGCATTCCATCCCTCTCCCTTGGTTTACTTTACTTTACCTTACTTTTCTTTATCATTTTTCTTTATATATTTTTCTCATTTTTCAATTCTTTATTTATATATTTTTTATTCACATTCTTCATTTTTTATTATTATTTCTATTATTTTTATTATCATCATTTTCCCACTTTTTTCACACTTTTTTTCACACTTTTTTCTTTTCCTTTTTCTATCACTTTTCCCAGTCCCCTCCCCCCTTCTCCTTTCCCCTCCCTCCTCCCCCTTCCTTCCCCCCCTCTTCTCCCTCCTCCTTTCCCTCACTCCTCCCTTTTTTCCCCCTTGCTATTTCTTCTTTTTTTCTTATTTATTTAATTTTTTTTTGTCCTCCTTCCTCGGGCTGCGCTCACTGTGGGAGACGCATGGAGCCCAGGGGTTGTTACTGCGCAAGCGCGTTCCCCCGGGGCTCCAGCGTCTCACTCTATGGCGCCGCAACAGGGAGAGATCAAGGTTTTTCCTTATTCTTACTCTTCATGAGAGGTGCGCATGCGCACCGGCAGAGATTGATGTGTGGGTGACGCTGGCGGGTGCGTGTCCAACACACTCCCCCGCTCCTTAGGCACGTTTCTTGGCCATATGAGCAGAGAAGCCTCTCACTGTCTCTGCGCAAGCGTGGGACAGCTCGGCTTCCTATCTTTTGGCCCAGGATTGCGTGTGGAAGGTGGGGGCTGCTTGTGGGGGCGCGTGCGTGCACCTGACTGACCCCACACCAGTTCCTCATTAGAACTGGGTGACGCTGGCGGGTGCTTGTGCGTCCGGCACGCTCCCCCGCTCCTTAGGCACGTTCCTTGGCCATATGAGCAGAGAAGCCTCTCACTGTCTCTACAGCTCGGCTTCCTATCTTTTGGCCCAGTATTGCGTGTGGGAGGTGGGGGCTGCTTGTGGGGGCGCATGCGCGCACCTGACTGACCCCACACCAGTTCCTCATTAGATAGATCGTGGGGAGGTTCTAGCATTCGCTTTAGGATTGGTAAGCCAATTACTTTTTAACCTTTAAATATGTTAATGATGACAGGATGTGTATGCCTTGATAAAGTGCTCTGTGTAGCACGAAACATGTTGGTAGGGTAATGCCATGCCCCCTTTTTTCCATGACTATTAAACCCTTTTATGAATAACGCACTTTCCTCTTTTTAATTCCTCTTTTGAATAAATTCCGGTTGTGCTCTACCATTTCTCTCTTCTATTGTAGTTAAGTAAGTACATCAATATTTTAGATCAGAAATCAATAGTTATTTCCCAATAATTTTTACAATAAAGATTAATTCTAGTGTATTGAATTCCAATAAAGCTATCCCATGTGCCAATACTTTCACTTTGGCAAGGTCCAGGTGTTGTAGGAAGGGATCTAAAAAGCAGATGCTACAATGAGTGCTGATGAAGCAATGCTCATCATCATTAGACCCAAGGGCAATCATTAAATTTTGAAGTGGTAAAAATTAGAAACAATATGCTTGCAGGTCTTTTTTACATCCTCCTCTCATATTGATTACCTAGAATTTGACTGACACACAGCAAATGTGAAGGCTGTACAAGAAGCTCACATAGATTGTAAGCTCCTCAAGGCAGGGACTGCTTTTCCTAGTGTTACTTTTTGTCTTAAGGCACTTGTTCCCATTATGTGTTATATTATTATGTCTCATGAATTACTGCTGTGAAGTGCTACACTATGTACATTCTGTGGATATACATTTACCTTTACAAATAGATTCCACAGAACATATACTGTATGTATTTTTTGTCGTTGGTTTTTTTTGTGTTAAAATTGTATATTATATAGGTTTCTATTACCTTTTGTTTTGCCCTCCGTTACATTTTAATAGATTCTCTTGATAATCACTTGCCATTAATGTTTGCAAGTGGAGCTACTGTATTGTATTGTATGTCTTTATTTGAATAGCGCCATTAATGTATATAGCGCTTCAAGTAGTAATTCATGTGGTAATCAAATAATAGATAATATAAATAACAGGTCATGGGAATAAGTGCTTCAGACATAAAAGTAACATTAAGGAAGAGGAGTCCCTGCCCCGAGGAGCTTACAGTCTAATTGTTAGGTAGAGAGAACATACAGAGACAGTAGGAGGGAGTTCTGGTAAGTGCATCTGCAGGGGGCCAAGCTTTATGTATCGTGTTCAGAATATCCACAGTGCTATTCATATGTTTCTTTAAGCAAGTGTGTTTTAAGGTGGGTCTTAAAGGTGGATAGAGAAGGTGCTAGTCGAGTACTGAGGGGAAGGGCATTCCAGAGGTGTGGGGCAGTCAGTGAAAAAGGTTTAAGGCGGGAGAGGGCTTTAGATACAAAGGGGGTAGAAAGAAGACTTCCTTGAGAAGAACGCAAGAGTCTGGATGGTGCATAATGAGAAATTAGGGCTGAGATGTAAGGAGGGGAAGAAGAGTGTAAAGCTTTAAAAGTGAGTAGAAGAATGGAGTGTGAGATGCGGGATTTGATCAGAAGCCAGGAGAGGGATTTCATGAGGGGAGATGAGACAGATCTAGGAAAGAGTAGAGTGATTCTGGCAGCAGCGTTTATTTATTTATTAATTTATAAAATATTTTACCAGGAAGTAATACATTGAGAGTTACCTCTCGTTTTCAAGTATGTCCTGGGCACAGAGTAAAACAAATAATACATGGTTACAAGTACAGTTACATAAATGAACAAGGTATACATTATATACAAGACATTGCGTGCACAGTTAAAGAAAATGTATATTATGAGCGTATGAAACAGTTACAGACCAGGTTAAAATGTGAGACAGCCTTAGATTTGAAAGAACTTAAACTGGTGGTGGATGTGGGAGTCTCTGGTAGGTTGTTCCAGTTTTGGGGTGCACGGAAGGAGAAGGAGGAACGTCCGGATACTTTGTGGAGCCTTGGGACCATGAATAGTCTTTTGGAGTCTGATCTCAGGTGATAGGTGCTTCATGTGGTAGGGGTGAGGAGCTTGTTCAGGTAGTAGGGTAGCTTGCCCAGAAAGTATTTGAGGGTGAGACAGGAAAGGTGAACTTTGCGCCTTGACTCTAGTGATGACAAATATAGTTCTTTGAGCATTTCGCAGTGATGTGTGTTATAGTTGCATTGGAGAACAAAACGACAAATTGAATTGTAGAGGGTGTCAAGTTTGCTAAGGTGGGTTTGAGGAGCCGAGCCATATACTATGTCTCCATAGTCAATAATTGGCATTAGCATCTGCTGTGCAATACGCTTTCTGACCAGGAGACTTAGGGAGGATTTGTTCCTGTAAAGTACCCCTAGTTTGGCATAGGTCTTGGTTGTCAGGGTATCAATGTTTAGGATAGATTGTAGGGGAGACAGGTGAGAGGCAGGAAGCCCGGACAGCAGGAATTTACAGTAATCAAGACGGGAGAGAATGAGGTCCTGAGTCAGAATTTTAGCAGTCGAGCAACAGAGGAAAGGGCGTAACTTTGTTATATTGCGGAGGAAAAAGCGACAGGTTTTAGAAATGTTTTGAATGTGAGGGGCGAATGTGAGAGAGGAGTCGAGTGTGACCCCTAGGCAGCGTGCTTCGGCTACTGGGTGAATGATCGTAGTTCCAACAGTAATGTGGAAGGAGGTAGTAGGGCCAGGTTTGGGAGGAAGTATGAGGAGCTCTGTTTTAGCCATGTTGAGTTTAAGGCGACGGAGGGCCATCCAGGATGATATAGCAGAGAGACATTCAGAAACTTTGGTTTGTACAGCAGGTGTATGGTCGGGTGTTGAAAAGTATATTTGTGTGTCGTCAGCAAAGAGGTGATAATTAAACCCAAAAGATGTTATTAGGTCACCTAGAGAGAGTGTGTACAGAGAAAAGAGAAGAGGTCCCAGGACAGAGCCCTGGGGTACCCGCACAGAGAGATCAATAGAGGAGGAGGTGTTAGCAGAAGAGACACTGAAAGTACGAGGGGAGAGGTAGGATGAGATCCAGGATAGAGCTGTTTTCCGAATACCAAGAGTATGGAGAATGTGAAGGAGAAGAGGGTGGTCCACAGTGTCAAATGCTGCATAGTGGTTGAGTAATATGAGCAGAGTGTAATGACCTCTGTCTTTGGCAGCATGGAGGTCATCAGTTATTTTAGTGAGGGCTGTTTCCGTGGAGTGAGCAGTGCGGAAGCCAGATTGTTGAGGGTCTAGGAGAGAATAGGTGTTGAGAAAATGGAGCAAGCGAGAGAATACAAGACGTTCAAGGAGTTTAGAGGCAAAAGGCAGGAGGGAGACAGGTCGATAGTTAGAAAGACAGGTAGGGTCAAGCTTGCTGTTCTTGAGTAAAGGTATGACTGTTGCATGTTTGAAGGAGGATGGAAAGGTTCTAGAGCAGAGGGAGGAGTTAAAAATGTGTGTGAGCATAGGGATTATAGTAGGAGCAATAGGTTTTAGGAGATGAGAGGGAATGGGGTCAAGAGGGCAAGTGGTAGAGGGAGAAGAGGCGATCAACTGTGACACATCCTCCTCTGAGACAGTGGAAAAAGAGTCAAGGAAGGCAGGAGGAGAGTTAGGAAGAGGTGTAGGATGGGAGGAAGAAACAGAGGGGATGTTCTGACGTATGGATTCCACCTTTTCCTTAAAATAGTCAGCAAAGTCCTGAGCGGAGATGGAGGAAGGAGAGGCAGCTGAGGGTGGTTTGCATAGAGTATCAAAGACAGAGAACAGTTGGCGTGGGTTAGACTTGTGCATGTTGATTAGAGAAGAAAAGTAGGCTTGTTTAGCTTGCAAGATGGCAGAGTTGAAACAGGATAGCATAAATTTGTAGTGAATGAAGTCTGCGAGAGTATGAGATTTCCTCCAGAGGTGTTCAGAGGAACGAGTGGAGGAACGCAGCATGCGTGTGTGGGAATTTAGCCAAGGTCTAGGGTTAGAAGGGCGAGTGCGGCAGAGAGAAAGCGGGGCATGTAGATCAAGAGAGGAGGACAAGGCAGAGTTGGAGTTCCTGACCAGGTTGTCAGGGTCTGTAGCAGAGCTGAGAGAGGAGAGGGAGGAGCGTAAAGTGGACTCAAAGTCAGGTAAATGAATAGAGCGCAGGTTTCTGCAGAACTGGGGGGTAGATAGAGGTGGAGAAGGGGAGAAGCGAGATAGAGAGAATGAGATGAGGTGATGGTCAGAGAGAGGAAAATAGGAAATGGAGAAATCAGAGAGAGATAAGTTTTTAGTGAAAACCAGGTCTAAGTAGTGACCATCCTTGTGGGTGCTAGCTGCATTCCACTGTTGAAGGCCAAAAGAAGAGGTTAGAGAAAGAAAGCGGGAGGCCTAAGGGAGAGAGGGGTCATCAATGTGGCAATTGAAGTCCCCAAGAAGAAGAACAGGGGAGTCTGAGGAGAGGAAGAAATAGAGCCAGGATTCAAAGTGAGAGAGAAAGGCAGAAGGGGAGTGAGTAGAGGTAGGTGGGTGATAGATGACCGCCACATGGACCTGGAGAGGAGAGAAAATCTGGACAGTGTGAGCCTCAAAAGAGGGAAAAGCAAGAGATGGAGGAATAAGAAGGGTTCGGTAACAACAGAGAGAGGAGAGCAGGAGCCGCACGCCTCCACCCCTGCCATCAGTGCGTGGAGTGTGGGAGAAGGAAAGGCCACCATAAGAGAGGGCAGCTTCCAGAGCAGAGTCAGACTGAGTGAGCCAGGTCTCAGTTATAGCATATAGGAGCAGAGAGTGAGAGAGAAAGAAGTCATGCACAGAGAGGAACTTGTTAGAAAGGGAGCGAGCATTCCAAAGAGCACAGGAGAAAGGGAGAGAGGAGGGAGGGTGGCAGGGGATGGGTATGAGGTTGGAGGGGTTGACACCAGAAGGAGTAGAGGTTGCAATTGGCAGGCGAGGATGAGCGCATGTAGAAATAAGGCAGGGGCCAGGATTGAGACAGATATCCCCAGAAGCAAGGAGAAGCATGGATAGAAAGAGGATGTGTGAGGATGATTTATAGGGGTGTGTTTTAGTGCAGGGGATATAGCTATGTGGTGTCAGAGGGCGGAGGTAAGAAAGGAGTTCATGTGAACAGAGAAGTGGTGAAGGAAGGAGAGATGGAGATATATGAATAGAGTTAGAGACATACTGAGGCTGGTAAAAAGAAGTGCATAATTTGAGAAGTGAAGTCACAGCAAATAGAAATGGTAAAGGCAGCATCACAGCAGTAATGATGCAGAGTGGTATAGATGATATCCTCCTTTCCAGCGTAGTTCAAATGCAAGAATCAGGGCCAGATGTGGGTGTCCACTTCTTCACTTCTTTTGAACTTCCTTTTAAACTTGAGTTGTTCAGTAGTCCTGCCACTTATAATGTCCCACTCGAATATGTGCTGCACGCAGACAAAAGCTGTTCTACCTGGGTTTATATGGGCCTAAACAGTCACCTGACAGTGTGGTTCACTCTGCTTAATTAGCACATCTGAGGCACATTCAAATAGATGGTTTTCTACACAGGGTGTTCCCTGCCTAGGTGGCAACACTTAATTTGCTTAGGGGTAGACAGAAAACAGCATTCAAATATGATTTTTACCTAGCATTGTCACTTGCATATACTATATAATACACGCAGCAAAGGCTTCAATGAGAGGATTTAGAGATGGTTTTTACCTAGTACATGTTGAACAATATTATTACTGTGTCAGGAATATATATATATATAATTATATAATTTCTTCTTAAAGGCTTTAACAAGTTTCTTTTTATCGTATATATATATATATATATATATATATATATATATATATATATATATATATATATATATATATAGTCAGTTGGCACTCCAATAGGTGCTGGTAAGCCACAGGTGCACGTCCCATGTAGAGAATGTAGTTATACGTTACCGTTCCAAGGATTGGTAAACAAGAGACAGCACTCAATGTTGAAAATCAAAGTGTATTAGTGAAAGCAAAAATACATCCATTTTTGCTTTCACTAATACACATTGATTTTCAACATTGAGTGCTGTCTCTTGTTTACCAATCCTTGGAACGGTAACGTATAATTATATATATATATATATATATATATATATATATATATATATATATATACAGTATATAACGAACAAAACAAAGAAGCAGCGCCTAGTAGGGGTGTAAATATAATTATAATTATAGTGTATTAAATATAAGTGCTAATGTGAATAAATACATATAATTTAAACTAAGTGCCTAAACTAATAATATAATGCTGTGATGAGTATTACCATACACATATATAACAAAAATATATATGTAAAAAATATATCTATAAAAAAAAAATATACAAAAAATATAAAGAGGGTAAAAACCAGTCCTCAAGGCAATAGTCCAATGATGAAAATGAAGATTGGTTTTGGGGGTCTCTGGCTGCTCTCAGGGGATGAACCACATCCGAATGGAAGCTGCAAAAGGGAAAAAGTCACCCGTGTGTGACGAAACGCGTCAGGGAGCGTCATCACGTAGACGCACAGACACTACGTCATCACGGAGCGCAGGAGGAAATCTACTCGAGTGCCGGATACCACAGAGACCAGCGAGCGAAGCTGTTTTTTTCCTTGGGACATTTGGAACCTGTCTCCTAACCATCCACCAACCCAGGAACTCTTGCAACAGTGTGGTTCATCCATCTTTGGACCGAGGGTCTTCTACAGCATCAATACAGTTATCAGATGGTGGTGATTATGATCACGATATGCTTCTAATACTTGTACCCTTGTGAGTGCATTTTTTACCCCCCCTCCCCTTGCCCTCAATAAATTTACGGTTTGAAACTATGGGGCGTGCGCTCTCTCCTCTCTCCTTTTTATATATATATATAAAAAGTAGATTTTACCAGATTGGAGTCCGGAAAAAACGAGACAGCACACAGTCCAGTAGTTCCAATGAAGCTGTATGCAAAGTAACATGGCACCACCTCCAACGTTTCGGTCCACTCAACGTGGCCTTCCTCAGGGACGTGCCTGAGGAAGGCCACGTTGAGTGGACCGAAACGTTGGAGGTGGTGCCATGTTACTTTGAATACAGCTTCATTGGAACTACTGGACTGTGTGCTGTCTCGTTTTTTCCGGACTCCAATCTGGTAAAATCTACTTTTTACATGTGCATATGGGGCAAGCATCAGCATCTTACTTATGTTTACAGTGTGCCAACTGAGTGTGATTTTTTCATTTATATATATATATATATATATATATATATATATATATATATATATATATATATATATATATATATCATGACACTTTGTATGTGTATTTATAGGTTGTAGTGGTGATTTCCCAGTTGAACAGCGGCCCACTTACTCTTACTCTACTCTCCACACTTCAACTGTTTCCCCTGTTTCCCTGGTGGGTGAAGAGACTAGGTGGGGATTTCTGAGTCGCACTCCAGTTGCAAAATCACTACAAAAGGACGCTAGATGCCAATTAAGACCACTCTTTGATAAAGAGCCACACGGCATTAAACGCATCAGAGGATTTTTGTGTTATCTTTATGATTGTATTATGCTCATTAAATAGTTAATGTTATCCAACTAGGCTCTTGCCCTTCAATTGTTGCAGTGCCTCACCATCATTTGTTTTTCTTCACCTTCCCTTAATAGGGTTTTCTTTGTTACTGATTGACTGATTTTTTTCCTTCAATCCCTCAACACTATTGCAATAAAGAGCAACAAAGCAAAATAATATAACATTGTGAAATATTGTCACAGAGGTTTTCAGGTTGAATTTTTTTTTAAATATTAGTAAATTCCCCCCCAAAATATTATTTTCTTTTATTGTAAACAGCAGAATTTTCAACACAGATTACCTCCTATTCAAATGAAAGGGAGTTAAGTTGTGCTAAAGCTTAGTACTGTACATCTTAAATCATATTCATTTGAATAGGAGGTGCAGTACTGTTTGCCGTTCTACAGCGTCAGCACCCATTAATCAATATGGACCTGTGCCTGCTATTAGTAGTATGAAATCGAAAAGTAGTTGTAGTATTAGTAAAATACATAAATAAACTATTTTACATTTTGAGTGGTATGTGGCACTGCAGATCTCTCTGGAATGTCTCATTATGTCTTTATTGTGCATCAAATAAATAAAGAAAACAATCTGTTGCTAAACAATATTTTCATCATATACTAAATATTTATAAATATCACGTCTGTCTCAATAATTCAGCTGTCTTTTATTTAATTATAAGTTACAATATACCTTCTATTGCTTAACTTGTCATATCATGTTCGTTAGACTACAGTATAAGACTTTGATTTACTTTAAAAAAGCTAATATGAGATATAATTAAGTACTGGAATTCTTGTTTGTATTGTAATGTTCAAATTAGGCCTGCTGTTGCCAAACAAAGTCAGTCATTGTTTTCAATGAACAGCAACTCTTTAATGCTGATTATCTGGAAAAGGCAATAAAATATACAATTATGTTAAGAAAGATGTGTTTTAGAATATGAAAAAAGAAAGCTTAAAAAGAAAGGTATGTACTGTATGTAACTGATCATGTAATATGCTTAAATAATATTTCAGTTAAATTATCATTGTGTAATAAGTGCACCGCAGTAATGAAAATAATAATAATAACAATAACAATAAAAATAAAACAATTTTTTTTATAAAGTAGAATCCCTCCAATGTGGAGAAGAAATCTTCCAAATTAGGGCACATGCAGGTGTCAAAATAAAAAAAAACATATATTAATTAAACAATCATATGGAACGGCGCACAGTAAATCTAAAACAAATATATATATATATATATATATATATATATATATATACAGTTCCCGCTTCCCCC